>NW_003805439.1:1101225-1288550 GCF_000255335.2 Galendromus occidentalis
TGACACTTCTTGTCCGAATGACAGGCTTGCGTCGCCTCGGCGGCATTCCATAGCAGGTGGTGAACCTCGGAGTTCTTCCAGGGCACTTTATATTGAAAAGGAACCCAGGCGGCGCTCTCGGCGCTTTCTGGATTCAACACCATATATGGAAAAATAGGGATCGAAGATTGGAATTGCTGACTCCACACTCAACGAGCATTGTCTTCAGTATATACAAACGTGTCTTGACATATTGTTAAGTTCGTATCAATTTATGCGGGTCACGTATCTAATATGTTCGACCAGATGAAACACGCGAAAATTGTTGGCAGTGCTCAAGTGATCTATCCATCACTGTCACGGTAAAATAACGGAGCCTCTAAGTGAAGCCATAAATTTTACGTTCTGAAGACTCAAGAGCCGTTCGAATGGCGTCTCTCGAAAATCAAATAAAGAGCCAGGCGCACTCGGAAGAACTAGATGAGAAAGGGGCCAAAATGCCCTCTCCACAAAACTCAAGGAGACATGAACCAGAATGGTTCAGAACCAGATGGACGTTCGAACTGTTCAGACTGGAAGTACTGGAAAACATACACCCAGTGAGTCTGATGATTAAGGGGGTGTGTTGAAAATAGGTAATCACCAGCCTCACAGTAAGTAGGTATCTGAATAGACTGAGAGGTACCTCAAGGGGGCACTACACGGTGCCTCATTTACTCTCCCTCCTTTTACATCGGTTCAGGTATAAATACAGGTAACCATTGGCTTAATAAACACTGACAAGATCCACCGTTCTCGGACGGCGTCTCTGTTAAACTCGGCTCGTCTTCTTAGTAACTCGTGAGCTTCGTTGAAGTTAACAGACTGTCCAGGCATCGAAATTGTTCACACTTCATTCCCTACCACTGATTTCCATGGTTTTTCGGAAAACGCCCATTGCCGCTCCCAATCTCTATTCCCTGGTCTGACTCTGACCCAGGATCTCGCGGGACACATTTGAATCTTCCCGCGCATCGAGCTAACGCTGCGCGCCCTCCTTGGCACTACAGTTCGATCGAATTGACCGGCGGGGACTTCTATTTTTGACCAGCAGGGAACTTCATCCGGAAGCGATGATCGCGGCTTTGCTTGGGTCGAGGACTCCTTCCATAAGGCAACCCGCTCGCGAGACTACAGGGCAGTAATTCAACGCATGGGCATATCCGAGTTGGCATCAGTAGCGTGCAAGTGGGGGGGCGGAGGGGGCGGTCCGCCCCGGGCGGCACTTTCTAGGGGGCGGCATTCTGAGGTTCTATCATGTTTTTTTTATTTTATTTTAGAGAGTTTCGCTCCAGCTTTGTTTATGGTGGTCGGGGCGCCAGTTCAGAAGGTCATTCCCCAGCGTCTCCCGGTGTCGATTCGTGGTCCTGGCGAGGACATTCATGCACTCGCGGGCTCTCGTATCGAAAGTGGTGCTATTGTTTTGATTTGATCGCGAATCGCGATTGTGATTGTAGGTATGCGCAGCAGAAATCATCGGCGACACCGCGTCGGGTCGTCGCTGTCATATCCTTTCTTTCGAACCATCTCATGCTTCTCTGGAGCTTCCAAAAGAAGACCTGATGGAACAAGGTCTTCCGAGAATCCTTCGGATGCGCTACTCCCGGGAAGAAACAGTCCTCTTCCTCGCCCAGCTGCTCTGGAGAACCGTTTCCCCGTTGCGAAAAAAGCCCCCAAGAACACGTCTCCTCCGGTAGCAAGGTGACGCCGCTCATGCGATCTGTGTGGTCCCCATTCATATCGAATCCGTCATTGGATTTCGCATGAATAGTCGCTCTTCGAATTCGGCTTGCTGAGTGTTCTCGATTCTTTTTTTTCTAGATTGCACGGATTCTCGGAAACATGAAACGTAAGAAAGAGAGTGGGGCTAGTTATCGGAAGAGGCGCAAGACTTTAGAGGAATCGTTGAGTAAACAAAGAGGGAGTTTTCTGAAGTATCTTCTACCGAAAGGAGGTACCGCTGAAACGTCCGGGAGGCGAATGATAGAGTCGAAGCCCCAACTTATCAGAGCGGCATCGCCGTGTCTTCACAGACGTCTTCTGCAGAGAACCGAGTCGATCTCATTGCAGAGGTCGAAGCTATCCCTGAGCAAAGCCAAAGTCTCACCAAGGAAGATGTCCTTGCGGAGTATACCATCGATCAGCGAGGTGGAGCTTCTGTGCACAGTCTGTCCGATTCGAGTGAAGAGGACGACGATATTCGAGGCCATGATGGTTCGCTCCTCGATGACATCGGCACTTGGCCAGAGGGAATCGATGCTGCGCTCCGCAGGAAGCTAGTTAGTCGTGGATCTTCTGATCTTCAGAACCTGGATTTCGATTTCGAGAGCGCGACGCGCCCTGGCCAGGCCACCAAAGGTCGAGGTCGTAATCTCTCGCGAGAATGGTTCTTTCGCAGAGATTCGGACAACGAGAGAGTCTTGAGAAACTGGATGCTGTATTCACCTGCGAGGTCGGCTCTCTTTGTTTCTGCTGCCGGCTTTTCGCCGGGGGGAAAACATCCAGTTTCAATTCGATCGACGGTTTCTCCAAATGGTGGAAGTTGAACCCCAAGGTTCGCGAACACGAGATAAGCTTCATTCATCAGGATGCGGTCACGAAATGGGACGAGATGCGCATGAGACTCGAGAAGAATGCGACGATAGACGATCATAGGCGAAGACAGATTGAGATGGAAACGGAGAAACTCGAGGCAGTTCTGCAGAGGCTGCTGGACATAGTGAAGTACCTCGCGAAGCAGAATCAAGCATTCCGAGGTCATTTTGAGCAGCAGAAGTACGACTCCGATTTTGGAGGAGACTCCAGTCGAGGGAACTTTTTGGTAGCTTGTTCATTTGGTAGCCAAGTACGATCCGGTTTTGCGAGAGCACCTCGTAAGGGTCCAGCTGTCGAAATCGAGGCAACTTACTTATCTCTCGAACAGAACGCAGAACAAGTTCATCGAAAAACTCGGTGAACGCGTTCGGCAAAAAATAATTGAGCGGGTCAAGACTGCCAAATATTTCACTATGATCTTCGACAGCACACCTGATCTGTCGCACAAGGACCAAACGAGTCAGGTTCTGCGATACGTCATCTTGGACGGCAAGGAAGTCAAAGTGACGGAGTCTTTCGTCGGTTTTATCGAAACAGAGAAAAAGGACGCGGCCGGCATCACCTCCATGATACTGCAGAGTCTTGAGAAGGACGGTCTCGATATACAACACTGTAGAGGCCAGGCGTATGATAATGCCGCCGTCATGTCTGGACATCGGTCAGGCGTTCAGAAGCGCATCAGAGATATAAATCCGGAGCAGAATTGTTGCTTGCAGCAATCATTCTCTGAACTTGGCCGGGGTCCACGCAGCTTCGGCATCAGTCAGATCCGTGTCATTTTTCGGGGTAATTGAGAAGCTGTTTTGTTTCTTCTCCTCGTCGACTCATCGCTGGAGTGCGCTGACCGCAGTAGCAGGAAGCCTCAAGCGGCTGATCGAGACTCGATGGAGTGCGAGAGGTGATGCTGTTGGTTCAGTGAAGAAGCACTACCTTGGGATCATTAGTGTATTGGAGAAGCTCACAACTGAAGTCGAGAACGCTGCAACCAGAGGTGACGCCGCTGTCTTGCTTGGGGCTCTGCAGACTCACCACTTCTTAGTCTTCCTGAATTTGTGGGATCCTGTTCTGAGAGAGATCAACTCCACTCAATGCTATCTTCAGACGAAGGGGCTGGATCTGCACCAGTGCGACTTGCGACTGAGAGCACTCGAGTTTTTCCTCACCCAGAACCGAGATACGCTCGTCGAGGAAGCTCTGACGATGGCGGAGAAAACGTGTGGAGAGCTAGAGATTCCATTAAGCAAACCTACGAGACGGAACGACGCTTCGCTATCTTATAGTCAAGAGATACGACGCGACATGTATGCCTCAATGGACAGGATTACTCAAGAAGTCAAGTCGCGGTTCAATCAGATTCACTCGATTGCCGAGAAATATGAATTCCTGATCCCGCGAAACCTTCTGAACGCTGACTACCTTTGTACTTTAGAGGAACATTCAAAGGACATCGACTTGGAACTTTTCGTATTCGAAAGAGTTCGGCTTCAGACTCTTAGTTGCGTCAGCCGACGACGAAGAACAAGCTCAAATCAGGACAAAAGGTCCTTTCGAGCTCTTACAGTTCATTCAGAGGTATGCGCTTGGAAGCTCGTTGCCGAATATAGTGGTCCTGCTTCGAATCTTCCTAACCCTAGCAATCAGCGTCGCTTCCTGTGAAAGGAGCTTTTCTAAATTAAAGCTGATAAAAAATCATTTGCGATCTACCATGGGAGCCTCGCGTCTCAACAGTCTTGCGATACTATCTATTGAGCATCAGCTCACCGACGAGATCGATTTCGAAGATGTCATTCAGGAGTTTGCGGAAAACTATGCCCGCTACTCATCTAATGATAGAAGACTCATTTGAAACCTTCAATGTGACATCAAAGAAACCCATGAATAATATACTTGTGCTTTGTTTTTCCCTCGATCGTCTGAATTTTCTATCCAAGGAAACGATTGAAGCTCCTTAAACTCGATTCTTGAAAACTTCCAACGCAGAAGTGTTAGCCTGACCCCCTGAAGAGCGCAAGCACGAATTGGAGGGGGCGGCAAATTCGATCGTCGCCCCGGGCGGCACCATGGACTTGCACGCCACTGGCAAGCACACTCTGAATTCCTCCAGAATATTGAGCGAACTGCTTAGGGGGAGCGAGCTGCACTCCAGTTTTGTCATGAAATTCGGGAACTGTGCGAAATTGCTCCCAATGAAAGCCAGGTCGGAGCTCAGCGTGGAGTCGTCCATGATCTCCTGGCTTCTTCTTATGGATGCAGCTTCCGCGCCTTCTAGCATCGACACCACACTTCGGACAGCCTCGAAGTTCTCTGCGTAGTACAGAGCTGCTGCCAACCACGTGCCCCAGCGAGTGAGGACCGGTTGTGGAGGGAGACCGATATTCATCTGCAAAATCGAAAATTTTGCTTTTATTTACCATCTTATGGTGTGAAGGCAAGAATGCATATATTAGAAACGCCGTCAGGCGTCCTTCCACTTAAAATTCTTCTGATTTCTACAATGGTAAAGATGATACTCTGGGCAGCTTGCACCGCAGATCTCACAATAACAGTCTTCGTTCGGAGTGTGTGCGTTTGATGTTCGACAGATCTGGAAGTGAAAACCATGGACTCTGGTCAGGCGGTGCCTGTTGCCGAACTTTTGTTGTTTCCAGCAGTCGTTCGTCATCGCAGGAGTACTCAGGAAATCCACCTTGATGTCGGAGAATTTCTCCTGCCAGGTCTCGAGGTGTTTCCGGAAGGTTGCGGTTATCGGCAGGCGGTACTGTTTTCGGAGTTCCTCTGTGAACAGCGGAGTTTCCGCCAGGAGATAAACGAGCCGGTTTCTGGATGAACGATGCACCCCAAGGATAATCTTTAGATAGCTCGCCTTGAGCTTATCGAATCTCTCAAAATGAGTCTGCTCTAGATGCTCCCAGATGAGCTGAATGCCGTAGGAGGCGACTGGGGCTATCTTCATGCTGAAGAGCGATAGCGCGGTTCGGGGAGAGAGTTCGCCAGGTTTCGGAATGGAGCCGAAAGCGTGTCTTGCCTTCTGCAGCCTTTTCTCGATGTGCTTCGAGAAGCAAAGTCCGGACCTGTTGATGTTACATTCCGAGGTACGTAAAGTCGTGCACTTTCTCGATTCGCTCTCCGGACAGTGTGAAGATGTCGCCTGATGCTGGGCAACCACCTCTGCCGAACTTCATGAGTTTCGTTTTAGTCACATTCACGGTGAGGCCGTTTGCTTCCGAGTAGAGATTCAGGGTCTTCATTGCTTTCTGAAGCTGCATTCGAGATCTAGAGTACAAAACCGCGTCGTCAGCATACAGGAGCGTCGACACAAGATCATGTCGGGCGCTGATCAACTCCGGAAGATCACTCAGCAGTACCGAGAACAGCAGGGGACTCAAATTGTCGCCCTGCGGAACGCCTGTTGTCTGCGGGAAGGGGGGCAAAGTGCTGACCCCGTCGTCGATGCTGACAGTTCCTTTTTGCATCATTTGGCCTAGCACGAGGATTTGGAGACCGATATTCGGCGCTAGAAGTCGAAAGTTTTGAACGCGAAAAGGAGCTTTCAAAAAATTTTTCTTGACATTCGCGATCAAATTATCGACTGCCGGGAAAAGTACGCGAATCTCCTCACAGACCCGGTGCATTGCATGGATAACGCAAGTCACGTGGGTCATCTTCGGGAAAAGGACCTTCAACGCATCGCCCGCTTTCTTCATGTACGCCGCCGCATAAGTGACTAGCAGAAGCACTTTGTCATTGCGGAGCCCCTCAGGCCAGAGCAGGTTCAGAGAGTTGACGAGGGCTTGAGCAACGGTAGAATGATTCGTCCTCTCCACGAATTCCGTAAGGAAAGCTCTTGATTGGTGCTGCGCAGAGAGACAACCGACGACTGTGTTTACGACGAAGCGACCTTTGACGTCTGTGGTTTCGTCGATCGAAACCCAGATGCGGTGTTCTCCCACGGAAGCTCGGATTTTCAGTAAGGTTTCATCGTAAACTTTCTTTAGATACGTCTTCCTCAACGTGGTGTGGTCTGGCAGCACTTTTCCGCAGTACTTCTCCATGAAGCCCCGGAAAGAAGGATGCTGAAGTTTGTATGGAGGAATATTCGATTCCACCAACATTCGACCCACATCCATATTGAAGGGATTTTCTCGCGGAGAAAGGTTCCTGGAATTCAGACGAGCCAAGTGTCTGGAACCTCGCACGTGTTGTTGCAGGAAGTACTTTTCCGTAGCCTTCACAGATTTGCGACAGACGTCGCACATGAGACTTTCCCCGTTCGTGCTAAAGACATCAGGGCCGAACTCTTCCACATAGGGTCGGAGTTTTTCCGCCGTGTCGATTCCTTGTCGGGGCATTTTTAGTCATCTCCCAAATGAGCGCGAAGTATTCAAATCTGATAGACAACGATCATACTTTCGGGAGACTTGGCGCTAAAGGCAGGTCTGGCGGAAATGGGCATGTTAGGCGGAAATAGGCATGTTAGGCGGAAATAGTTATGTTTGGCGGAAATAGGCATGTTAGGCGGAGAAAGGCATTTCAGGCCAAAATAGGCTTTCTGGGCGGAGAAAAGCATTATAAGCGAAAAACTGCAATCCGCCTAATCTCAGGTCTTCTGATCTCGATACGCAAGCATCTTTCAATGAATATAGAGTGGCTGGTGTTATTAGAAAAACGCCCAATACTAATTATTGACCCAGTTGAGCCTAGAACTGCGTTTCTAGGGCTAAAGCAAGTACCGGAAACTCTTCGGAAATCATTTTCCACGCTCAGGAGATCCGAGTCAGTCGAAAAAAGCGTTCATGTAATTTCGTCCAGCTGGAAAAAGATGTTCTGGCTTTGTGCGTCGATTAGATTACGGACGACATTATTTTCAGAGAAGGCTAGCGTGGCGACTCTGCCGTGTTTGGAGTTTCTCACGATAAGTCTAGACCGGAGCAGGAAAGCGACTCCTTGGTCTGGGGTTCGAAACCTCTGGAAGGGCCTCAAATGGGGGCATGCGGAATTCAGGACAGGCTTGCCGCATGGTTACATTTTTCCCGTGGCGTACTCATTCGATCGATAAACCCACTGGAAGACTGAAAAATGGTGCAATATGAACCAGACTCTTGAGCTGCGCTTCCAATCATATTTATTGAATTCCAGCCCTCCCCGCGATAATATTGCTCTCATTCTTTTCCGGAGGCTCATTGCTCGGACGCTCGCGGCTGCAGTAGCGGCCGGGCCCCGCTCGCTTAGAAAATTATGGATCACCTCGAAATTAGGTTGATCTTCGTCGTCGGTGGCTTGAGGGAATCTTGGCGGGAGTTCGCACCGAACCTGGGACACCTAACACGGATCCCGTAGGCTCCCTCGCGTGAGGACAGGGCTTGAAGTTGTTTTCGATTTCGAAGTGTAACTATACAATCACCTTTCAATCACTCGCAGCCCCCGTCCTAATCCCCTGTAAGTGTATCCTGACGCAGCTCTGAAACAGACACCCCCGACCGACAATGAAGGCTCAAGAACTGCTTGAACCGAGAGTTTGGTGGCTCTCTACGCTCTTTGATTACAAGAGCCTCACATCCGCCAGAAATACTCCCCACATGTTCAAGTTTGAGATGATCGATCTTAGCACAGAATCTCCGGAAGACGCTTGGGAAAACCCTTAATAATCGCATTTCATTTGTGCATGTCTTGGTGCCTATCGGTCGCTCTACTGGATCAATCGGAGGGGTTTCGACTGGCTCTCGACTTTCCGACTCGGAATGAAGCGACCCTGTTCCGAGTCTTCTGTCATACTCATAATTGCCCATGAGGGTGCAAATCTACAAATTTACAGCATTCCTTCTCTCGCCGCCTTGGAAGACTCCGTCGTTAGGACATGTACTTCGGGCATGACTTGGAGGAGATTGCAGTGACCGGCGCCTAATGGATGGACTAGAATAGCGTCTGTGAATGAAGTCGTCGATAACTTTCGCGCAAACGGGTTCGAAGAATGGTCGTGAACGAAGAAATCTGATCTCTCACAACTGTTCTCCATCGACCTGGAAGGGAATATTTTTTCAGCTGATGATTGAATTTCTCTAGGCCATGAGACGTCTTCGTTCTATTCAGCAAGGAAATGGGTGGAATCCTTCGAGTCTCAGCTCGACAGCGATGCTGCACGTCATATTTCTAAGCTCGTACAACGGATCATTTTCAGCGCATAGATAGAAGCTCCCGAACGGGGCCTCCAAGCCTTCACCATTCATGAGGAGAGCGTTTAGGAGTTGGAGTCCGGAAATTCTTGATCTGAGAGTCCGTACGAATTTCAGCTCCGAATCGAAGGGTTAGAACGAAGACGCCGCGTTCGAGGAGCTGACCTTACTCCTCTCCGATAGAAAAGCATGAGCGTGGGATCGAAATTAAATACAAATATTCTATATATTTTTTCAATGGATGAGGAGCTCGACGGGAGCTCACCTCCACATCCAGCTATGCTCAGTCGCCGGAGTCCTCGAGGAGGAACCGCTCAATCTTGGAGAAACTTGGTCCTAATGACTACGTGAGACATCGGATATTTTGAAGGGACTCACCTTGATCTCCTAATGGCTCCTCGCGGACAGGTTCTCCCGTCTGCTTCCGGAGGTTGACGACGACTAGCGGACAAAACCCGCCGAATATAAATCATCTGTGGATTCCGCCGAGAAAGCTGCCGCATCGATTCGTTCACTTCGGTGTTGAAAAAACAGTACAGGAGAGCTACCAGGACGCCCTGGAAAGAAAAGACCTCATCAAGGAAAAACATCGTCCGCCAGCCTTGGTCGTTCGCACCGCGTATTATCATCATCGCATGGAGGGAAGAAGAGCCTCCCGAAAATTGATCCTGCGACCGACGTGGAGTCTGGATCCAAGCGAGTAAAATAGGACCCTCCGAGCGCCTGTAGCGCTGTGATCCCGTTCATGATCCCCGCATTCGCAGGAGATTTTCCCCGGCCAGGTCTGTTGATCCCGATTTGGATTTTTCTCGATTCGGGACACAGATGCTCAGCGTCTTGCCGAATTCAACTTCTGCTTCTATGCCTGAATCCTTTCGTCCGTGTACCTACACACAGCGCGCTCATTCCTAGACAAGAATCTCCCAATGTCCCCGCCTGAATGGCTTTCTCGTCGTCATCGAAAAACATTCCTCTCGGCCGGAGGGGCCCTCACGTTTCTCCGTTATGGGAGGCGGAGCCTTCACCGTCAGACATCGTGCGCTCAGCTCCCGATGTCAACGAAATCTTTGGATGTTCTGAAGTCGAATCTCGTCAAAAAGTCCGTCAGAAGGACTCGCTACACGCAGCGAACTCCGAAATTCCCTAAAAGCTTGCCTCGAAATCATTGAGAAAGCTTCATAGAGATGGGTCCCACGTTGCCGATGCGGGTCGAGCGCGAGTCGATATTCGGTGGCCCACTCGACAATATCTGCGCGGAGTCACAGCTGGGGAACGTCACCACAGAGGAGCAAGAGCTCATGCCTCTGATTTACCTCGGGAATTCTCCGAGGGTCTGCGGCTCACGCGGGAATCCCGACTCCCATCCTCCAGATGTTCCCTTCAGAGGACCGACTGTTTCAGACACGACGTTCCAGAATGTCGAAATCCGTTCCCTTTCGTTCTCGTCGGCGCCGCAGCGCTTTCGACGAACGAGGAACAGAAACAGGTTGCATTGACAAGAACCGTTTCCCATACTCAGTCATTGATTCCGCGATTGCGGTTGAGCGCATTTCTTGGGATATAGGCAAGTCGACAGCGAACTCGTCTGCTTGATCCGTTCGTGAGCTTGTTCGGAAGTCGCGGTAGCCGAGGTTGTCATATTTCCGCACCATGAGTCCATGGAGCCGACGAGCCATAATTACCTCCCGGCGGACGCGGGCATACAACCAATCGGCAGGAAGCCGGTTGACGGTGACATTCCGAGGGGACCCGGAGGACTGACCAGTCAGTCACCTCACTCGGCGCGCTGTCTAAGTGTCAGTCAGCGGCCCACTGAGCTGAAATGGATTTTTCAGATGACAGATCGGGAGGGTCTCATTTGCCTGGCTGCTGTTAATCCCCAAACGAAAAGCTGGCCATCAATAGATTATGTACTCTGACGGCGGCTCAAGAGAACGCATCCATGATTTCGGAAAGGCATTGCGGGATTCCCCGAGGAGAACAAAGCTTCAGCCCGGGGGGAACCCTCCGGGATCTCGGTCTCATGAAGAACGGCTCTCAAGGATCTCTCGATCAGGCCAGTCGGATCGACTTTGCAGTGTTCGGCTGATCGTTTCCGGGACGCTCCGGTGAAGCCGCGATACGTTTTTCTATTAATAATCTTTGGATTTTTGTTACAAGAGACAGAAACGGAGCCCTCCTCGACTCATTACTGCAATGGAACCCCTCGATGTGATGTAACTGGATCTGTTCAAAATTCTCGGAGTGTCTCGCCCTCTGGGTGTCGGATGACCCAGGAAATCAAAGGAGCAAATCGTGGTGCCTCAGGAAAAACCCGATCTGACATCCTTTACGAATCTATTCGCGTTAGGACCGCTGTTACCCGCCCTCCAATGATTGGTCTGCTCGCTCATTTTCGGAGCCGCACCGGCGACGTCGCTTCTTCCGAGCGGTTGCGCTTGAATGAATGTGTCACGTGCTTCTCTTCATCAAATCTTATCTGGTTAAGGCTTTCGAGGGCGGCGATATAGTCGCACGGAATGGGCGTGTGGTGTTCAGTAAGAAAAGAGGCTCACGTCGAAACGTCAGACGTCGCCTCGCCCGGTTCAGAGTGTATGGGGACGAAATTGAAAGAATGGGATCGGACGCGACGGCTCTATGCAAGTGGATTACGTCAGGCCCGAGTGGAAAGGTCTGCAACGGGTGATTTTTATAGGATTCAGGTGCTGTGATCGGAATACGGAAATTCGTTCGGAATTTCGACATCACATACCCACCTGAAACGATGAGAACGTTTGGTCGATAT
This sequence comes from Galendromus occidentalis, assembly GCF_000255335.2. Taxonomy (NCBI): domain Eukaryota; kingdom Metazoa; phylum Arthropoda; class Arachnida; order Mesostigmata; family Phytoseiidae; genus Galendromus; species Galendromus occidentalis. Next base: position 1,112,794 of record NW_003805439.1, read on the forward strand.
ACATCCAGTAAACTTCGACTTGCGGCGAGAGAAGCTCAGCAGCGATCGAGACCAGTAAAAGAAACGAGTAGTGCGAGCCGAACAGGGGCACGAGGACCAAAGTAGACTTGAACCATTTCCTGGAAGGAAGGAGAATTTTTTTGCTCTTCGAAGTTGCAGACGTAAACAGTTTTCTCTCCGTTACCGCCGGACGACAGCTTCACTTCGAAAGCTGCTCCCTCGGTCTCTCACGCTCGCTCTCGATGTTGTTTTGCGACATGTGCTTCCGTGAAATGCGGCAGAAGTAATCCACTTCTCAATGGCCGCGGCCCTCGGGTGCTTCGCAGGTGGACTGCGCGGCCGCTCTCGACATTGTTTTCTGTCGCCATTCCTAGCGGTGTGATCCGCGCGCAGCCACGGCTTCGGAGATGAACTACGACTCCTACCGTCCGAGACAGGGTTCGCAGTACACTGAACGAATAGGTCCTTTCGCCACCGTCGAACTTTCTCATTTGAATCGCGAGAGAGTTGGTGTTCGCGACATTCCAGCGAGGGCCGGTTTGACATTGCTGAATTCGACGCGTCTCACCCCCGAGTCTCCTCTCTTCCTCTGGGAGACCGTGCGACACTGTGATACCCCCTTGAGATCACTGCCGGAGAGGCGGCATCGACGATTGGGCACTGCGTTTTCTTTTCCGGATCGAAATGCTATAATCCCGAGAAAGCTTCCGGATCCACCTGATGTCTTCACTTGCAGTCCTCGACAAGCTCACGCCAAGTCATATGAGACAGTCAGCCGGAGCTGTGTTGAAGTCGCGATTCAACCACCGTCGCGATGTTCTGAACGTGAAGCTCTTCATTAACTTAGAAGCAGGCCCCCAGGGATCGGAAAGTTCTGCAGTCATTAGTGCACTTTGTTCCAGAAGTCGTTGTTGTCTTCGTCGAGGCCTTTCTCCGGAGTTGCTCCCAATCGCGGATCATAGAGTCAATGCCGACGAAGACTCTTATTATTGAGCGGACTCCCGCTTCTGGAGGTATCTCTCCGAATTCCATATTCAACCGCTACATCCTATGGGGCATGATCGAATTATAGCGGATACTATTCCGATTCGGAGACGATACGCGATGTACTCGGAGATCGCGCTTGACATTTTCCCGAGTTTGGTAATCGACCGCTCGGAGCCGCGCGACGGTCGAATATCTTTCTCGCTCGAGTCGGACAAGGAGCCGGAGGGAATCCGATTGTCGGTTTTCCCAAGTCCATGCTCTTACAAATTGTACTTATGGCGAGGAAACTGTCTCGCCCAGGGGAGTGGGACTGGGATCTCCCTAAGCGAAAGAGGGCGCATCGCATTGAATTATTAGGTGCTATTAATTATGAATTGAAAACGGCCGGGTACTCAGAAATAGGGTGACAGCGACCTCACGAACCGTTTTGCAAGGGAAAGGGAAATCTTCCGTCTACGAGCGTGCGGCGAAACTTGTTTGCCCTCGCTCTCTCTAGTCGCTGACGTTCGGAGTCAGGCAAGTTGGAGAATTATAATCGAACCTCCCGAGAATGACCATCTCACGTCCCTTAGGGAGGCAATTGACGGGGAGGGGAGCGTTCCGCTCCGGCGAGGATTGAACAACACAGCAACTGCGTACGAAGTGTTTTCCGTGTTCCTCTGTTCGCCTCTGTCGGCGTAAGTGAGCGTGAAAGAGATCTATTGTAGGGCCTATAGGAAGTGCTTCAGTCTTCTAGATGCATCCAATAACGGAGTTCGGACATCTCAGTCAGTTGAAGTCTCTTTCTGTCCGAGGCTCTCTGCCTAGAGATAATCAAATGCCGCTCCCAACGGATTGATCTATCCCCTTGCAGAAGTACCTACGCACGGAGCGGAAGGCTCGTTGAGAGCTTAGGGAAGCTCGAAGGACCTTCTGGGCTCGTCCACGCTCTCTATCTGCGAGCATCTCACCGAAAATTGAATCCCCCGACTGAATCGATATCGAGTGGAATGTCTCATCGTAAAATCGGATGGCACCTGGGGAAATCAGATTCCGGAAGAGATATCCCAAAAACACGCCTGGAGAAAGGGGTTCCCACAACAGGTTCCCGCATCGGAATGATTATCGCGAGTATCTGAATCGCTGTGACGCTACCAGCCGCTTTTCGGCCACATTCTGAATTCCGACCGGGCTCGCTTTGCTCACACTCGAGGCCCATTGCCTCCTCGGAGACCTCGGAATTCTGGAACGGAGAAGTGGCCCATCCCTCGCTCCTTCTCATCACGAGAAGGCTAGTAGCGTTCTCTAATGCATCTCGCTTCTAAGCACCGAATGAGGAAGTCTCCTCCCGCCGCGACTCATAGGGGATTCCTTTGAGAAAGATGAGAGCATCCGGAGATGAGAGTTGGATTGAGACTTAGCTCAGGCTGATGACTCGCTAGCTTAGTAAATTAAACGAGGTGTTAAAACCACCGAGACCAAGCCAGTCAGCTGCTGAGGCAGGTCGGTGGAGAGCATTATTAAGCTGAGCGAGTGATGGAGCTACGGGAAATATGAATGTCGCTTTCGGATTGTGATTTCTCTTCCTTATTCCTATTTGTTGTCCGGAGAGATCCCGATGCACCCATCCGCGTCACGCTAGCGCTTGAGCCTCTCAATTTTCGTGTGTCGTCATCGCCACGGGACTCCGGAGCCACATCGCTTTCTGAGATATTCTAGGGGCGCTCTCTTTCGAACAATGCCGGAAAAGAATCCGACATTTCAGAATTCTCCTCATCGATCACACCGTCCGTCAGCCCGGATCGCAATTCATTAACGAGAATTTCGGAGAATTCGGGGCGTTCCGCTGCCAATCTAATCGATAATCGACGAACTGTGCCCCGGAAATCCTGCGTTTCGTGCGAGACGGTCTCATCGATAGCGGGCGGGAGATTCTCGTGTGTGGGCGTGATCCCATGCAGTTCCTATCAAAGTCGTCGCTTCCTTGAAACGCGAGGTCCGCGTCCGCTACCGTGAGCATACATACCAGATGATGATAGTGCCAGAATTTCACTCACCTGTACTTGTATCTCTTGGCCATCGGAGTCTGCGACACGAACATTTTCACGAACAACACACGAGTGATATTCACGAATAGGAAAAAGTTGACCACTATTGAAACTGTGATAGGCCCTCTGATGATCCAAAGATGCCACGCTATCACATTGGTTGTCCAACATCTGGAAAATATTCCAAAAAGCATTTTAGGCTGTGGACAGAGACTATCCGTGAGATAATCGCGACTAGCCCGCAGCGAGGACCTCGAGTTCTTCCCCATGACCCGTCCCGATCGATTCCATTCCTGTCGCACGATTTCCACGCGGGAAACCCTGCATCGGGGAGCCTGCGATGACCGGAGCATCAGAAATCATCGAGATGATTGGAGTGGGAATTACAGCTGAGATCCGGTCTAGGATCGCCGTGTTTACGTGCAGACAGGGCTCTGCTTCATTCGTGCAGAAAATGTTCTCTTCTCGTCTCTCCCCGCAGCGTCTCGAGTGGGGAAATACGGTACCTTCAACTCTCGAACTCCGGCAACGAGCAATCCAAACCTACACATTGGCTGATTGCGTGCGGTAGCTGATATTCTTATTACGTCTGCCGCCGCCGCCGGCTCCGTGCGTAATTAGCCCGACAGCTAATTGCGACGGGAACTCCGCTCGTGTGACAATTCGCCAGCAACACTTGCCAGCTCGAGACACGGCGAAGCGATCGCAAACAATGGCTCGCCGGCTCGTTCGATTCTTCATGTCGCGTGCGGTTACGCCGCCCCGGAATCTCTCAGAGAGGAGATGGATTGTCATCCTCCGGCTCAATTCAACTCCGGGGCGCTTTGGTCGTCGCTTCCGTCAGAGCCCTCTCCGAAGCGACTCCAGAGCTCGGCCTACTCGATTCACAGCTCGGAGGCGGTTAGCTGCTTATCGACCCTGGAGCTGTGCATCAAAAGTGGACAAAGCGCCCACCATTTTGATCCATGACTCTCCTTTCGATACTCCCGGTCGACCCTTCGAACATTTTTCTGAATCGTCCTTCCTTCGTTCACCTACACACAAAGGAAGGAAGGAGACTTCCTCCGTTACAAACTGAGCGAAGAGAGAGTTTCACTCACAGCTTATTCTCCCACACCGCTCGCGCTGCAGTCCACGGCACAATGAAGACTAGTGGCAGACCTGCAAAACGATGCAAAAAAAACTTCTTCATCCTCCACTTATCCGTCTATCCGTCTTCCGCCAGTCAGATCAGGAAGGAGCGCATCACGAGACGACTTGGAGTGACGTCGCCGTTTGCGAAACATCAAGAAAATAATTCTTCCCTCGAGCCACAGCGTGAGCGCTGTTTTGTGAACGGTCGTCGAGTTGAATAATGAATTTTCAATTTTTCACTCACCCCAGCCCATCACGGTGTACTTGGAGATACTGGAATTGTCGTTGCTGAGCGCGTGGAAGACCAGGCTATGGAGATAGAGGCCTTCCATGAGAATCCAACAGTAGTTGGCCATGAGCGTATAGTGGAACAAGGCAAGGAACAGTTTGCAAAAAACGCTCTGGAAAATTCAGTGTGAAACCCGTTGAGAATTCGGCTCGCGGGAGGAACTCGCCATTTCACACCGAGCGCCGCTCAGGAGAACAATAGAAATCGGAATTTCGGGGCAACCAATTCCGGCGCCGCGCAAGACTGTCGCGGGCGGCTTCCGCAAACAGCACCGACCGACCAACTGACCGACTGACTGACTGACCGATCGACCGACCGGTCTCCTGACCGAACGGTGGGCTGGCCCGTCGACCCGCTGCGCCGCCATAACTCGTCTCCGAACAAGTTTTCCGACACTCGACCGCCTCGAGCTGGAAAGTTATTAACGCGCGCTCGGGGGCTGCCAGCGATCGTGACACAATCTCGTTGTCGGGGCTCTCGCAGGTGGGTAGTCTGCTTCAAAGTTGACTCGTCAAGTGAGATGAGACACTCGGTCGGCTGTTGTTGTTCCTCTGTTCGAAGAATAATCATAGAGTCCCGGAGGGGTTCCGGAAAGGCTTCGTTCGTATCGACTCGCATGGCCGTGCCGGGGACTCCTGACCTCAATCCTCGGCGAATGACGCATTTCACGTAGGTTCGTCGTAGTACGTTTGAGTCCTGAACGACCTCGCCTGAACGAGCCCCGAGCCTCGATAGAGAAGCTGATCCGGAAAGGGAGGATCATAGAGGATTTTCGGCTCAAGTGCTCGGAGACTGAAGCACAGCTCAGGGGAGGGCCGTCGCCGAAAAAATATTTCACTCGGCTTCTCTTACAGAATGAGCTCGCCTGGATGAGGTCCCGTGTACATCGGGCAGCTAAACGATTTTCGCTGATATCACTCGCCATTGAAGGAGAGCTCCGATCAATTGATCATCGGGTTCTAAGGAGACGGTTCTGGAGCAAGAGCCCTCTCCGAGAATAGCCTCGTTCCCACCATGATCTGTTCCCTCCGAGCGCATATCTGCCATAAGAGTCGCCGAAAATCTCGAACATCTTCCCCGACCCAAGATACGTACGACGATTCATCGTTCTGCAGTTTTTTTTTCAGATATATGTATATCGAGGGATGCGCAGAAGATCGATTTTTTCAGCGTTTTCCACCGCACTTTACGTCGATAACGGCGGAGATGGATCACCCCAACCGAAGTCCATACATGAGCGCGCAGCAATAAAGCTTCCCTCCGACTCTCCGTCGTCGGTCCCTTATGCTTCGGTTTTGTCCGATGCAAGTCGACTGGGTACATTTATGTATCGGCCGGCTAGGAATGAAAAACTTCGATAGATGATGAATTCGTGCCAAACCTCTTGATTGCCGTCGAAGTTGTCGTAGGGTCCTACTCCAGAGATGAAAATTTGATCTTTAATGAGGAAGATCGTCGCTCGCAAGATAAATGAGAGGAACAGGTTCATGTGAAGGCAATTTCGAGGACAGCGGAGTCGTCTGAAAAGGAAGCCGGCCATAGTTCAGCTCAACTTCATTGTATGTACCAACTGCTTAATAAAGAGAGTTCAGAGGCGCGAGTGCCTTGTTGAAGAGAATTATCTCAACGTCCGAACGGTAGCTCACGTTGTTAGCGAACAAAGGACCCTCGGGGATACTTTGTGGCAGTCACCCGAGAAAGGCAACTTCTCGCCATTGAGTTCGAAATACATTACAGCGCTCGGAACTTTTGTTCGCAACATGTCAATTTATAAATCCTCTCACGATTGTCTCGCTCCGAGGCTCGATGGAAGTTCTGCATGACTCGTTTCAACAAGACCAGAGAACTCGCTCACTTGATAGATATAAGAATGATGAGAGCGAATATGAGGCTGACCAGAGAAACGCCGTAGCCCGTGCGTGCGATGAACTTGATGTTTGGTATATGAGGCTGTAATGAAAGAAACCCGTTGAAGGGGGCTGATCTAGGGGGACATCGAGAGAGGAACTCGAACAGTTCCCGGAGTTGTTGGAAAAATATGTTTCAAGAGAGTTACAGAGGCACATCATCACGGAAGGAGAAAATGGATATCGGGGCTCAGGTCAGAGCTCAAGCTTGGAGCATCCCATTGCCGCGAATGCATTCGGATACTCGAACAAATCAGCGAATCAGTCCATGGATCCTCCGAGGACGTCATCAAGCCGTGGGCTGCTTAGCGGGGAGCGTCGGCATCGTGTCAGATGGCTTAACGCTTCTCGGAACCACCACGTACGTCAAACGCATCGAGCGGAAGAGACAAGATCCTCGTCAACTGCCACTTCCAAACGAGGGCGCAGTGAGGAGGCGGACGAGTGGGTTCGGAGCGACGCGAAAAGATGCGAAAACAAAACGGAAAGGAGTAGATGACACCTTCAGAAGCCGATAAATGATCGGAGAAGCAGGCCACGGCTATGATCGCCTTCTGAAACCCGACTTCCTCGATACTATAGATGGAGGCCGAAAGTAATTATCTCGAGTCAAGCTAAGCATTGTTTGTAGAGGATGACGATTCGATGTGAGCTTGGCGAGTTGAAAGATAGGGCACCTGAAGAGCTCAGCAGCAAGAGACAGCCTCGGAGCATCATTGTCACGATATATACGTTGAGAACTAATCCACCGAATGTTCTCTAATAAGAGGGCATGCCTGATAATCGTTCAGACCCCCGATTGACGGCCGTCAAAGAGAGGTGTCCCTCAAATGGGAGTAGGCCGACGTGCGATGGATTAGACGATGTATCAATTGGGACTCGAGGGAATTCCGGAATCGTAGCTTTGAGAAGACGGATGTGAGCTCGACCATTTCCGTCTCGTTCGATACCCCGCTGAGGTTGCATTCGTTGACTTTCCGGCGTATAACTTCATTTAGCCCATCTGTGGACCGCACCGGTTTAATAGAGGCTGAGACGAGTGCCCCTCAATTAGAGAATGCCCGTCTATTCATGATCTCCCGAACCATGCCCGACACACAGGGCATTCTTGGGAATCATAGCGAACCTTCTGGTCGGAGGAAATACGGCATCCGCTTCGAATAACGCCGCTTATTGGCGAAATGACCTTCCGAGACCCACAGATTTGGATTTGTTTCGACGATCGTGAGATTGACGGGATGAATTGATAGAGGGAAAACTTCATGAGGTCTGCTCACCTGGAAGGCTTCTATTGTGGCCAGATGGTGTTTAGTTGTCAAGGTACACATCGTGTAATTCGTAAACGAAGGTCCTACCGGAGTCCAGCGCATCATGACCCAGCTCCCATTGTCGCTACATTGTCGGCTTGCCGATTCTGAAAAATCTTGGATATGAATCCGTCGAGCCCGACTCACACGATTCGAGGCACCGAAATCGGAGGTCTTCTCTCAGCTAAACTCTTTGCCCCCTCCCGCGACTCATCGGAAAACTGGCACCATGAGAAACGAGGGCAATTTCCATATTAATGATGCCCTTCGCGTTTCAATTTTCCAATCGACGGCTCCGTTGGCTCCGGTGGTGGAGCGGCGCTCTGGATATAATCGTTTTTCCCTTGATCATTCGGGCACGCGGGAAATTACAGTCTTCATCCGATACCAGGCCAATTTTTTCTTCTCTTCGCCTTTCCGAGCTCAGCGCCTGCGAGTTTGTGCGGTAGCGGTGTGAGCTCATGGCTTGAATGCTTTTCGAGTTAGGATTTTTCCTCTCTCGATAATTGAGTTTGGTTGTCAGCTTAGTGTGTCATGAAGGTGCTTGCGGACCGAAAGCCAGATTCGATTGTCGTAGATGCCTTCTGTGACAGCGCAATACTTACGGCTCGTATCGAATGCGTACAGCATATCAGGGCATTGCTGCTCGATCCGCTCTCCCGCGAAAGCCGGTTGCCAGCACAGCAATCCATCCCATTCTCGCTCGCAATGACTATCCGCGAATTCATCTGGAATTGCGAAAAAACTTGAGACTCCGGCCTTTATTCGAGTTCGGCGAGTCGCGGCTGGTGGAAAAATCGGCGGGAGGAGTATCCGATGCCTATCATGTGTTTCCCGAGCCAAGTATCCGATGACACAAGTCGGCGACATTCATGAGATCCTGCACTTGTTGGACTACAGCGAACCCCGATCTGCTCAGTCGTCGCTCAAAACGCTGCCTCGGAGCCTTCGTGGAGCAATTCTCCGTTTTGCTCGCTCTCGCACCGCTCCGCCCGCGAAAGCCTCCGAGAACCGAGGTCACTGGAAGTCTTGTTCCGAGCGGAATTACCAGCGGAACGAGAATCGCTTTGCCTGCCGCGGTCCCATTTAATGTCGAAAGCAATCAAGGCTGGGAATTGGTTGCTTTTTGAGGATTACGGGTTTTCAACACCCTTCTTATCTTATGAATAGGAAGTGCTCGGCCACGCTCTTGGATTACACTAGGCCGAACACATTTTGGAGGTACACATCTCGTTCGGGGAAGCTCTCAGAGGCTCTCCGGCTCTGAGCTCGAGGGAGGAAAAGCGCGTCGGTGCCTTCTGGACAGGACGCATCTGTGAAACCTAAAGCGAGAAACGTCATTCAGGTCGTGATTTCCTCGCACTGACGTCGACCATCATGAGTTACGATGGCTGAAGGATCTTCATCAGGATAAGTCCTTCGCTACAGCATATAAAATGCGGACTGATCGCGGCTATTCTTCCTGAACGTCGTGCTTGCTCGCTCGCAGAACTCCCCGGGTTGTCGAGTCCGAGACTTTCGGACACGTCCCATCCCTATGAGCATGTACTCTCGGGCGAGCGGGAAGAAATATGCAGCGTCCACAGTCTGCGGATCCCTCTAATCGAATCTCAGCGATAGCACGTCATCGTCCAGCCTTCACGCTGACATCCATTTCGAGAGGGCACCAATCCATTCAGATCAGACACCCGCAGATCATCTCAATTGCAGGGCTCCATTCGCAGAAATGAATATCAGAGAAGAGAACTTCCATCATGACGGGAAGACCCACATCCGTTTGGGTCGCGAGTGAAGGATCAGGTTTCTGCTCAGGCTGCCATACCGCGGGAACTCTAGAACCATGAGCTCGGCACGGGGGAATATCGTGAGGGAAAAGCGAGGGGGCTCAGGACAGGGGGGCTCGGGACCCGAGTCTCTCTTTTTCGCTTGAGGCCGAATAGAGAATTATCAGGCCGGTGGGCAAGCGGATCCGGAGTCCTGTCCAGAGTTCAGAGCAGGGATACAGGGAAACTCATTCACGTAAGCGTCCAAGTACATCGGAGCCGGACTCCGGCTCGGCAGCAGTGATATCTCCAGAAAAGCTGAGCCGCTGTTCGAATATCCAATAACATATACATGCCAGGGATTTCCCGGAGGAGAATTGGGAGTAGGGCTAGAGCATTCTAGTAATACCTTCGACGGAGCTAAGCGTCGAGGACGATCGGCCTCTACATGGGAGCGTATCGCGGACACAAGGAATCTCAAGGGTGGCCAGGCCTGCTTGCCCTCCGGCCACGCGATTGGATGAAATCCGCCTAACGAGGGCCTTGCCAATGCGACTGAGAAAGGCAACGCGCCGCCGGCGATATCATCCGCTCAAAGATCAGTCCGGGCTTTGACCGTGCGCGTACTGCGGGGTGTTGGACGAAGTCCCTCCCACTCGGCAAACCAATACTGTGGGTCAACGCGGGGACTCAGAGAGCGAATTGATGAACAAGCGTCGAAATTCTATTGACACCGTTCGGTTCATCGGATTATGGGTTTCCGTTCATCAAAAAGAGGATCTAGAGCCCGGGCGAGTTGGTCCAATACTGTTCTTCTTCCTCTCATGTATTCGGAAATAGCTCGAGCGAGAACGACGAAAGATAATACTTCCGGGCGGCCCCGCCGCGTCGAGAGGATTCAGAACTGAGTTTTCAGGAGCTCGTTACGATATCGTTAAACACTCGTATGGACATCGGCTTTTTCTGCCGAGTGATGGTCCTCGTGTAGTGTGTTGAGCGCTGTGTGCACGACGATTGGAGCTAACCGAAAAAACTCGAGGGTGGCGGCTCTTCGGGATAAAACATTGGGTAGAGAGGGCGAAACCGAGGAAAATGAATTCGGAGCCGTGTGGCGCCAGTGACGACGATGATGATGGTAACAAGATTGAACACTCGACGAAGTTTTCCAACGCAACACGAGCCCGAAGAAGAACGAGCGCACGATGGAACGAAACAGTCGGGAACGGAAAAGAGGGATACCACTTCAACTGCGCTCCGCTACCGCTTGCACCGGGTGATCTAATTCGCCGAGAAAAGCAGACCATCGTCGCTCGGATTCGAGCGAATCGTCAAGGATGCCGCCGCTTCACGGAGTCTGAACAATTCGGTGCATCGATTGATTCCTCAGGATGGAGGAGGAAGAGCCACGGAATCGAATTCTGCCCACTTCTATGGACCGAAATCGCGATATAGAGACTTGTCATTTCTTTTTCCCCGTTCCCGGCTCAGCCTCTCCGCTTGAGAGGCAAGCTGAAACTCCGGACGAATGAAGGTATCGGCCGAACTTCGCAATTCACTGAGGGCGAATGTCATCGACGAAAAAGCTCGCACCTGTTCTACAATCGATGGCCCTGTCAAGCGCCTGAGCCGAAATTAGAAGCTGTGCGTCACCCCCTCTCCACCAATCTGCGAGAGTTCTTTCTCTCCTCGCTCGACGGTTTGCGAGGGGAGTTAACTCCTGACTCCCGCGAGGGTCGCGGTGACAAGGAGAGCGTCCGCGCGGTATGACCTCGAATTCGACTAGTACCAGAGCTCGTCATCTGCCTCGACGACCCATGTCTCCGAATCAAGGTCCTAATTGGAGCCTCGAAATCCAACGAGCTCCCCGAGGGATTGGTCAAACGGGGAAGATCAGATGATCAAGCATCAAACCCATCGCGTATGAATTTCCGACGCTGAATGTTCGGAGTTCGAAGGCGCCTCTGTGTATGTGGATCTTCCGATCGATAAGCTTCTGATCCTTATTCTAGACAGTCGAACTTGTTTTGTTTGGTCGAATGTGTATCCTACACACCGTTTCCCCGCACGCCTTCCGGCAATCTCGTTGATCCATTGCCTGTATTGGATATCATTCCGATGTATTCAGCGCGGTCAAACCCCATGCTCATCACTGTCATCTGAAGCACCCGCCATCCACTCACTCATGTCAGAGGTAGCTCGATCGACTGGCGATTCTCATTACATATCTCTCAGGCTCATGAGAGTGTCCAGAGACATGCGACAATCGTGGACTGACGACTGAGGTCTTCCTAATGACAATCACTCACCTTCTTCAGGATCTTCGATATCGAGGCATTTTCGTTTGGCTTCCTTGAGGAACCTCTTCATCATATTCTCATTGGCTTCCATCCTCAGTGCGTTTGGTTCGGGAGGAAATGTCCCGTGACTCCTCGATGGAACGTAGGTAATAGAAAATTTGAGGCGATTGAAAAATAGTGTCCCTTCAAACCATCCTGAGCGTGGAAATTGCTTTCGGAGGTGAACAAGGCACCCAAGCGTGCTTTACGCGGGTCGCGCGGTCCGCTTCTAGGATATTTACTGCGTCACCTGAAATGAGTTCATGCTTCAAATTTCGGGAGATTTTCGAGGATCGCAACGGCGTGCCCGTGCGATTTTTTCAGTTCAATTCGAATCTCTCGCTCATGACTAGAACAGACACTAGCGAAAACCAATGATGAGATTCTTTCCCTAAGCTACGGCAGACACATCTCTTTGCGGCTGGGAGCAATTATGATAAAAAGCAATGTCTTAACGAGCGATTCTCCGAACTGCCTAACTGCACCAACTTCTGAAACCCGGGCGACCTGCGAAAGCGTCGCGCGTCGCTAGAAATTCTCCTCCAATGAATTATCAATAGCGGCGATCTCCCATCACTGTCCATCCTAAGTAGCCAGATCCTCAGTCGGAAAAGACCCATGTTGGGTGGGTCGGGAAGGACGCCCGTTCGAGTTTCCAAGTTGGGCAGGAGGTTTCCCTCCTGCGAGTGAGCCGACGAGCGATGAGCAAGCAGGACCGTGATGTTCCTCTCTGGAGGGAGTGAAATCAAGTCACCCTTATCACGACTGGATGTTTTCGACAACCGGCAACAGCTGTCAAAATTAAAGAAGATAAATAGTTGGCGACAACTACCCATCTGCTGCTTCAGAACAGGAGGCTGGAGACTTCCGCCCCTAATCAGGGCTCAGAACAAGACTCCTTAGAGAAATCTCTCGACTGAGAGAGTCGCGCCGCGCCTACCAGTCCAGACAAATAGGGATGAAAACATGTTCACGGAACTATGTCGCAGTCAACCTCGCCGCACACAAATCCGGCAAGGTCTCCTCGTCAGTTCTCCATTGTGTCGTGGTCTCAGTGCAGCCCATAGACAGATAGCCCTGAATAAGCATACACTAGCTCGGAAGCCTCGATGGCGAATATCATCGGGAGCCGTTCCGAAGAGACACAAGCACAAGCTATCCGATGTCACAAAACGAAAGATATTCGGCAACGGATCCACAGAATGCGATTGTATAGCCGAGGATCGATGGAGGAAATTATCAGAACGTCGGCGACAACGCAACACGAGCAGGCTCAACGGCCAGGTGGTACTCCGTAGGGTCTTGAGCAAGAGCCGATATTGATTGTGGGATTTGCAGGTACGCCGTATGTATATCAGAATCCTTCTCGGACTGAATTTCGAAGAGCTCAAGCTCGAGGAGCAGACTCGATCGGAAATCATTATATACCCGCGCTGTTTTTTTTCGGTGGGTCGTTTTCTTCCGCGGCACCAAAAATCAAGATGTATCGATAGTTCAGAGGGAGGGAAAGTAGCTTTTATTCCGGCTCGAGAGAATCGATTTTCACATCAAGGAGCGACTCGACTCCGTCGTTTTCTCTATGAACTGAGCAAATGGAAGGACCATACACCAGATTCGAGGGCCGTCGGCGACGCCGACGTCGCGCGTCGGAGACGATCAATTCTGAGACAGAAATCCATACATTTCAGGAACCTACCGAACCAGCTCCCGGTCGGGTTCGAAATTCGATGCACCAATCGAGACTACTCGAGACGTCAAACAAACAGAAACAGAGATTTCGAAATTCGTGAGTTTGAGGAGCTCGTCCAGCAGATTCGTCGAATTTCGTCACGGGCTCTCAATGTTGTAAATTCGCAACAGAAGATAGAAAATCGCAGGGATTCCCCGACATCAGTGATCGAGGCACATTTAAGGGAATGGGAGTCCGAGAACTAGAGCCGACCCGGTCGCTCTTGACCGCGACAGCGTCGTAGTTCGGCGTTTCGATGATTGTTCACGATTTTCTGAGAGACAAAAAATGGCACACAAGTCTTATTGTTGAATGAAAAATGGAAAGTATCCTCTTCCATTTATCCTCCATCGCTCTGACATACAGGAGCTCAGTAACAGTCAACAACAAAAGCACAAAATATATGTAGCCTAATGGACGTGTGTGAAGAGACCGGCTAGGGGAGCAACCAAATCGCATGTAATGATCCAGTACTTGTTGAGGAGGCTTCAGGCAGCGGAGGCAAATGGTGAAATCCTCCCGCTTTTGCGTAGGTTCAAACGAGGGAATACAAACAGAATTATTTCATTTACCCCTTATATAAAGTCTCGACTCGAATGTTCTATCATGGGCGGTGGCGGACGGCAATGATTACGTAAGTCGAATGGCAGCGAAAGGACGCGGATTCACCGAGCAAAGCCGGGCTTAGCTCCAGGGAACTTCAGCATCATTGCGCTTCCCGACGCGAGGCTCATTCCCTATTCGACCGACATCGTCGAGGTTTTAAGGACCCAGGGATGCGTGGTCTCCGACCGGACTCGACTTTCAGATAGGTGCGAGCTTGACGCGAGCCGGTACTCCCTCGGCCTTTCCCGGAAGAATGAGTAGAATCCACTAAAAAATCTCGCTTTCACTGAGGAAATGTGAGCCGAGCTATCTGCGCGCCCTTCCCTGACAGAAAGTCTCTTGTCCTCGTTTCCACTCACCTTCCTTCGTCGCCCTCTCCTGTGTGTCGACGAATATTCCCTGAACTATGACGAACTTTCCGCTGTCGTCTCGAAGAGAAGCTTGTTTCGTTAAATGCTCATGGTTGTCGTTCAGAAATCCTCTGAGGAATGGTGACTCGAATAAAGCGAGGCACAGTGCACTTGACACCCTTTCATTGGCGGTTCGCGAGTCTTCTGAGCGCGCCTGCCTCCTCCATGTGGAAAGGCAGGCTTCTCCAGTCGGCGAGGACCTTTCCCCTCGTTCCGAGGGAAGCTGTTGGAGCAGCAGGTGGCAAAGGGGGATTCGGAGCGGAGCTTGGCGCTAGGCAAACAACGTTACAGCACCTGAATTGATTTAAGAAACTCTTATTTGGCTTCGGTTTTCGGTTCCGAGTCAAGCTAATTTAGTATGCGGGCCTCTAAATTCGAAGATTCTGCCTTTGCATAATGAGATCTTAATCCAGGCTGATCCATCGACAACGTTCCGTATTCCGAGGCGGGCGCATACGTTGTTTTTTTGTACGAGGATTCTCGTCGATCTAAAAACTCCGCTCATGTGGTCTCGGGAACGGTGAAGAAAGGTTCGCGAGCCAATGAGGACGATATCGTGGATAGCTACCAAGGTCTCCGCTTTCCCCTATAATGATTCCGGTCGGAGGACCTGGAACTTCCCAGCAGAGTCAGAGCTTGATGCCCTTCCTGCCGTGCGCTGATGATGTTCGACACCCGCGCCGACGCCTTATCTGAACTGAAAATGTGAAACCGGTTTCTATCCGAGCATGTGCGGTATCTCTCCTATTCCTTCTCAGCACGAACTCTCTCGGGAATAACCTATCTGAGAATCGACTACATTCAGCAACCGCAGATTCCACTGACTCACTCGATACGACCTTGAAAATCAGAAAAAAATCACTCGGGAAACATTGACGATCTAGGCACGTGGAAGCCCCTCGTCGGATGTACATAGGTATCCTTTTCCGCAATCTCAACCATTCCGAACTCGGGGATCGATGGCATCCTCTCGATAATCATGTCGACGTGAGTCTCTAGCCGAACGATTGCCTTCGTGCAGCGACGCAGCTGAAGATGAATCAGTTGTTTAGGCTCGAGCATCAGTCATTTCATCAGATCCTCCTGGAAGATCTTCTTGTCAGCGGTCCTACCACACGTTCGATACTGTTTCCAGCCTTTTGGGGCAACTGTTCTGAGCGCAAACTGGATCACCTCTAGAGAAAACTCCTTCCCAACGAACAGCTTGAATGCGACCCACGGGGGTACAGCCAGACAAGTCCTAATGGCAACGGGACCGAAGTCGGTTTCTATCCGATTGGAAGTGATTGAATCTGTCGAGCTCTTCCGGCGCCCGACTGCTTTTTTCGAAGGAGGCCCGATCGATTGTTCCAGTCCCTCCAGGAGAGTCTCGCTAATTGCTCTCCCGTAAGCTCATTAAAAGACTTTGAGAAAAAAAGGAATGGTCCAGCACGGCGTCGGCGCGTCGAAGATAGGGTCAGATGTCGAAATCTTGAGTGAAGAGAAAATCAGAGCTACACATCATGAGCTGGAACAGTCGATCTGATCGTTTCCGCCACCGTGATTTATTCGAGGCACAAGTCCCATGTCTCAGGAATGATTTGCAGCGAGTTCCCTCAGAATTGGAAGAACGACTTTTCTCGAACATTCAGCGTTGTTTTGACGGAGGACGGAAATGGGAAAAGGGCCACGACGGGAGGGGCCTGTCGAAGTGTCGATAGCTTCCAATCGAAGTGAAGGACTTGTGAACATTTTGAGTTTTTCCACGACGGTGTCTGTCAAACGCGTATCATTCCCTAGAATGACCAACCATCGTCGGAGCTCATCGCCATAGCATTTGCTTATCATAACAACGACAGAGTGAACATTTTCGCGCTTTCGGAAGCATTCGAGCTCTTCGTCGAGGTTCGGCAGGGCTAGGAACTCGTCGAGAGCGGCGGGCACAGACGAAATCGCTATACTGATCTTCTCTCTAACAATTTTAAGGTCTTTCCTTAGGAGATGACAAACGCTCAAGGCGCTTATGTCCTCTTTGGCTCTTTTCAACCTCTCGAAAGCAGCGCTCCAGTCGACTTCAGGCGTGAAAGTGGACCGCAGCTCGTTAAAGACCGCGGTGTCTTGTGGGGTGGTTTTCTTCGCTGACTCCGAAAAATTCACGGTATCGACAATGATGGCGGCCTGGAGCAATCTCGCCACAATTGGCGTCAAAATATCTTTCCCATGGGAGATCATTCGCTCGCCGACTAACGTTGCGCACGAACCGGTCATCGCCCAAATTTTCTCGATTCCTCGGGAGTTTTCTCGTTCCCATTTGTGATGGTCAATTATTCGTACGACCGCTCCCTCCAACGATTTCAAAAAATGAGGAAGCACGTTGTGATCGACGAGCGTCAATTCGAGCAGGTTCCGTCGTTGGAGATCCGCGAGATCGATGTCATCGAGGAAAATCAAGGAGTCTGAGCTGATGGCGACTTCCTCTAGAAGGCACCGGACCTCGGTCTTCAGGCAGAAGTCACATCGAGGGACGCTCAATACAGGCAACACGGTAGAATTATTCGTCTTTGAAAGATAGTATCCAGTAACCTTCGAGAAAAAAATAGGTTAGAATGGTTTCACCAGCGGATATACTCCGTGGACTTTTGGGCCGCGGCTCGGGCTCCTCTAGATACTCACCAAGGAGCAGACCGCAGAGTCCAGGTCGCAAGACTCATTGCCTAAGACGACATGGAGCTTCCGTTGACTGTCAGTGCCTTTGATGTCCAGTTTTCTCAAGGAGGTCAAGTATTCCTGGAAACTCATCCCGTTTGCCTCTAAAAGGAATGAAGCGTGGAATGACTCCTCCCGTATTTCCTCGACAGTGGACGCACTGGCATCCGTCAATCTATTCGCTATCGCGATGTAACTCCGGATATTTTACGACCCTCAATATGCCACGGCGGGAATTCATGGCTCTCGTCACTGGTTTCGCTCCGTTTGATACGTGTTTGAAGACGCGGAGACTAATAACTCTATGAGAGGAGGTTCCACTCAATCATTTTCGCATCCGAGAGACATCTGACTTATTAGGACTGCTCTAGAGGAATATAGGCCTGAAATTATTCTAGGAGCCCCGTCCAAAGCCACAACATCTATCAAGCTGAACTCACGCGAGAGGAGGCGAGGACGGGAGTACCGCGAATTTTTCGGAAAATCGTTGCCTAAGCTCACGAAGGACCGTAGCAAGCGAGGAAAGAGACTGCATCTATGAACAAACATACAAAAGTGGCGGTAAAATCGTCAATTGACAGTAAACATAAATATTTTTGGCTGGAGAAGAGGAGGGAAACAACATAGGGTTTCGAACGCCCGAGATCCCAGAGCCGCTTCACTTCCGTCGGACGTATCCTGGGATTCGCCGTGGAACGCGGTCACCGTTCGCAGAAAGCGCCGGGTGCCGGCGTCGACCAAAGCCTCGCGAGCTCGATTGTAATATTCTACAGGAGCCGATTGTGAGTCTGAGTGAGATTGATTTATAGCTTAGAGCGCGCTACGAGAGCTTATGTCCATTATCATAAGGTACCAATCGAAAGGTAGCCGAGTCGCCAGTTCGCCACCGCGAAATTAGAGTTCTCCGCGCGGTGGGAGCTTTCGTCATTGCGTGGAGGAGTTGCAGAAGCCCTGGTGCCTCAGTCCCTAAGCATGCGCTCGCCTGAGATGGAAATCATGGGGTTCAAGATTGGTTTCATTCGGATCAATTTACAGATCGCAAATCCACATGCGGGGGAGAATTATGCTCCGTCAGCTTTGATCATTACCCATTTCCTGACCCCATCGATCGATCGAGCACAAGGATGTGGCCCTTCGTGAAGGAATTCGAGGATCTGCCGTCTCTGGCCGCGGAAGCAGGACTCTTCAGAGAAGACTTGCTCGAGTCCGTCACTTGCACGTTCAGTCGAATCGCACGTCAAGCTGGGACTGCCGACTATCACGGTAAAACTCTAGCTTTAGAGACCTACCCAGGATGGGATGAAATGGGCAGGAAGATTTATTTCAATTTCTCTGTCGATCCACGTCGATGTTCTGCAGTACTCAGAATTGGAATTCTGATGCAGGGAAGCTGATGGCAGGGGAGCATCTGAAGCTACTTCGAGCACTATCGAATAAGAAGTCGATAGCGCTGCACGTGATGATGTCCGTTGAGAACTTCCGGAACTTCGAAGCTTTGACTTCCTATGAAATGGACGAGACCGACTGGGAACGATTCCTGCTGCGTGATGCCTCGGTTTTCTTCGTCGTGGTGCTACAGGAAACTCTTCTCCGCTACAAAAACAATTTCGACTTTTCGGAGTTGGTCGGCGAGCTTCTCATGAAGCCTCAGACGTCCCGACTATTCGTGATGTTCTCCGAGTTTTTCAACAACAAATCGCGGATGTTCGTGGAAGAGTTCTCCTATTGTGTGTTATTCTGTTCGGCCATGTGGCAAACCTCTGCGAATCGGTGGAAGGAATGGATGGGCTACAAACACCTGCCGGAGCCGTTCCGAGAAGATTTGTGCGACAATTCCGCCAACCCGGCAGCTCTTGCGAAGAGAACGAGCCTCCTGAAGCGATTGACTCTGACGGACTGCATTAATCCGTTATTTCTCAGAAAAAAACTCGAAAGCCTAGTCTCCGATGATCTCAACAATGAACGACGTCGATTCGCATTCACCCTTTGCGTCATGGAGCCCGAGAACAAGGAAAATTATAAATCCCTGATCCGAATCCTCGCTGTCTGCTCAGAACTTGCGCATGTCGACCGAATAAAATCGTGGCTCGAAGACCAAGCGCGCTGTGACCCCAACTCGGAGGCAGTAGCAGACTGGGATGACGACGAGGATTGGGAAAGCATTGACGAAGATGAAGAAGCCTCCGTGGAGGAGGACCACATCAAATCATGGAACGCGATCGCCTATAGAATGGCGAACAACCAGTTCATTGATGCGATCGCTCTGCTCGATAATCTCGCGATTCCCGGGGCCACGAGGGAGGACACGGAGCGCCGCAATTTGATTTGGGGTTACGCCGCCAGTCACACAAACGATCGAGATCTCCTGAAACGAGCTCGGCGCATCCTTACGGCATCGGCGGACAAGCACCCTATTGCTAATTACTGGCTCGCGGAAATGAGTGTCCGGCTATCCTCATATCCAGAAGCTTCCAGGTGAGCGTCTAAATCTCCAAAAGGAGTTTCATTGGGTCGTCCGACGGGTTCATGGACGACACTGCCTTCAAACTGACACATCATGTAGCCGAGCGTACAAATCTCATTCGGGTCCAGTATGTGACGTTAAAATCGATAAGGTCTCTATTGCAACAAATGTCCGAAAGAGCGGCGTTCGATGAGATCCTGAGACGCCTGCCTCACCATCCGGCGCCCTCGACGTCGGAATTCGCAGAAGCGTCTTTGAAGCGTTTGAATCATTTCCGTAAAAAAAATCATTCTACTGCTCCGGGTTCGGGGAAAGTCCGCATCTGACGAGGACTTCCAGCAGCACTGAGTTTTCCATGTCAGTCGAGGATCATTTAGCGCTCATATTATCTTCTTGCGGTCATCCTCCCCCCTCGAGGGATCCATTTTCCGAAAAGCAAGACCCACCCAGAATCATGACACTATCCTATTCGGGAACTGCGTCCCAAACGATATCACGTAATCGGAGGAGATCGTCTTTGGGCCTATCCTGAGCACGCTCTCACGTGGGCTTCAGCGCTCGTATTGAATGAGCCTCTCGAGCGACTTACCTAGGTTATATTATATTCTCTCTACATGCCGCGGTCAAGGAAATTTCCATATTCATGCTATAAGCAACGAATCCTGTCCCAGCTTCTTAGACAAGGCACGATTCGAGCTCGTGGCGATCCCCTTCGATCGAGGTTTCTTGAAGCCCTCGACGGAAGAGGATTATGCTAGCCGAGTTAAACAGCTCAAAGAAACGTTCCGGAATCCCTTGAGAGCCGACTACATGTGCTGCCGACAAGGCTGTGATCTGAAAGGAATCTTCCGGAGCAGCCTAGGATTCAATGGTATCGCGCAAGTGACCTGTGGAGGTGATTGTCTTCTCAATTTTCACGCGGACTGCTGGAAGATTGTCGTCCAAAAGGATCTCGATGGGGGTAATAAGCACAGATTAGGTGAGTTTCACCATCGTGGGCGTGAACTAGTCCCCGACACATACAGAGGATTTCGATGACAGAATACGGGGAGATTCCGAAAAAAGACTGAGAACACATTTCTCCAGGTTCTGCATGCTACACTCCTGATTGTCCGGGACGTATAATATTGGTGAAGCTATTCAACTCGAATATGCAATCCACGAAAGAATACCGCTGGAAGGACGCCACGGATAGGCAGTCTAGTTCCCCGGTGGACTTGGAACGTGAATTACTTGACGCATTGAGGCTGACAATTTATCAGACCAAAGATCATTTCAGGTTTGTTAGGAAAATGACTGACTGAGTGGAGTGACTCTCCTCTCTCCGAGCAGCGGAAGGATTGAGCCAATTAGGTTTTTCGCCCCCTTCTCACTCGGAGCCATAATGTTGTGGATGATCGACCTCATGTTCGAACGCTTCTCGTTGCAGTCAGTCCGAAATCCTGACGCTTTGTAGAGACATCAGCGAAGGCGACTGTGATAGGCTTGCGACATTCGTCGAGACTTGCTTCAGGGAGGATCAGAGACTCAATCCTCCTTGGACGAAAGCACAGTGGCTTCAAGCGATGCAGTCTCATTTCGAAAAAAAGGTGGAGGCTCCGGATATAGAGAGGATAAACTCGGACTTGAACTCTCTCGTGAGTGGGGCTGGCGGGAGTTCCGATTCAGAAGTTATGTTCTGGCCTTCACTATGAGCGAGGATGACGGTGCGGGATTCTTTTTGTTAAGGTGCTCGTCGAGCGTCTCAGCATGGATGAGGTAGAGTCCATAAACCTCGAATATTCTCGCGTGGAATCCGAACTCAGCGAGCTGCTCAATGAAGAATGTAATCTCCGTGAGGAGCAGCATAGATTGATGAAGCCATTCGACAATTTGGCGAAACTGCAGGACGAGCTCGAGGGTACTGGAATTCCGCGGATATATCTGTTTTGCGATCGCCGCAAGATCGGAATCGACAACTCCTACTATCCCGCGACGAATCTTCATTCTGTTTCTTGCAGGTCTCACTCAACGGGAAAGGGAAACTGACGAAGCTGAGAAAGATTTGGGGACTCTGCGAGGGGTCCTTGATCTCAAAAGAAAGATTCAGGAAGACTTCAAGGACGAGTTGAGGAGAGAGCGGGAGAAGCTTTCTGAAGCCGACGCGCGTTTAAGGGAAGGGGAATTGAAATATATCAGTCTGCGGGATGAACGATCAGACCTCCTCCGTGTTGTGAAAGAGAATGCTTTGGAAGCGAGAGCTAGTCTTCGACGAGCTCTGATGGAACTCAACGAGACGCGCTATGTCATCGGTAGGAAAATATTTCATTCTTTTGACGGGAACAAATTTTCGGAGGGGATCCCATCAACAGTGATTCTGTTGCTCACAGCCAGCGACAGCCTCTTAGCTGTCGAACAAGCCGTCGGAAGGAACATTCGAGCAGCGGAGGCGCAGCGAAACCCTGACCTGAAGGAGATGAACCGGGCTGCTAAACGAAAAAATTTCGAGCTCCTCAATGACATTGTTACGGCCTCACGAACACTCGAGGAGACGACGAAGGCCACCACAATCGATATTCAGAATGGTGGGTTCGAACGTACACCTTGAGTACCATTGACGCGCTATACCGTATCAATGAATTCAGAAACTCGCTTTCAAGCTCTGTATTGGGGCCAACCGCCAAGGTCTCATGATATACGCGAAGCTCAAGAATAATGGCACCGGAATAATGAGAAATCTTTCTTAAGGTCGCCTAGACGCGGCGGACGTCGAAAGCCGAGAGGATTGTTTGCAGGAATGGTTACAGCGCTATTCGAACCTGCCAGATCTGAGTGCTGCAGTGGAGAACCAGAGTCTAGAACATGTCGCCCGAATTCTCGGATGACAGAATATTGTACATGAGTTATCGATGATATTGTGATTATTGTGGGTCCCTCAAAACGGAGACTAGCTTCATCGAGGGCTGACCGAAGTACTCTGTGATCTATATTGAGATTTGTCAATAAACTTTCGTGCTTCAGGAGATAATCCGAGAAAACCTGTTACGGTCTCCCTGAGCCAATCATTGTTAGTCCAAAATGAGCGGCCGATTCATGTCTCATGCCGGTGAGACAAAACAGGAAATTACGGCATGGAGTTTTATCAATCCTCAGTTTTCTCCTGCTTTCGACGCTTTTCAGTTTGAATCTCTCGAGTTCACCGGCAAGAGAAGCCCCTCCATGCGCGGGGAGGACCCGTGTGAACTCTCAGTATTCCCGATGCAGAATGAAGCCCTGGGATCACTGAAACGGGGGTCCTCCGAACACGGGACTCGACATCGGAGGATGATCCGATATACCCGAGCCTGTTATATCACGTGTCCCCAAGTGGACGGTTAACACCTCCCGAAACGAACCAGACGATGACTATTGGCGAGAACCGAGTAATCGGTTGCTTTTCTATCAGTGCGGTCGAGTTGAACGCGGCTTGTGGGAGTTTCCGGAGCTGGAATAGCAAGTAGAGGCTCTGCAACCGTAGCCAGGGAACCGGGGGGCACAGCTAATTGTTCCGAAGTCTCCGACGGCTCAGAATAATTGGCGGAGCGCCCAGAACTGGCAGAATGGGAAACTCCTATGTCAGGGGCAGTTGGCACGACTTTCTGAGATTTGGGCACGAATTCCTCTTCACCTTCTGCTTGAGCCGGCAGGACTCGAGGTTTCCATTACTGATTCAAATGACGCCTGACGGCTCTCCCATTGACTTTCACATGAGCCATCGCTTTTCCCACTTGCTCTATGAAGACCACCGGAACTCTGCGTTCCCTGTTCAAGCCCTCCACGACTCCTCCCCCTCTGGTGAAAGAGCGGGACCGGGACGAATGCTCGTCAGAAATCTGCCTTGAACTTCCCTGGACAACGTGGAATTGCTCCGGAAAACGATCGAAACACAGCGAACGGGGAACGAAGAGTCCGACCGAAAAAGACCTCGGCGGGAATTTTCCCATCGAGCGCTTGGTTCGGCGTATGATTGTACGCAGCCACCGCTTCATCGAGAGATGTCTGATCGGGAGTTTCGAGAGAACGTTTCAAGGTCCCGACCTTCTTTTAAGCTTGACCATTGCTTTGAGGGTGGTACGGAGAGGACCGAAGATGGATGACGTTGAAGCTGCTGCAAAGCTCAGCGAACTCGGATCACACAAACTGCAGACCGTTGTCCGTAACAAAAGTTTCTGGCACTCCAAAGAGACGGAAAACTACGTGCAGATGTCTCACGAGCTCGCAGCTTGAACTCGGTTTTAAGAAAGCAGCATCCACATACTTGGAGAAGGCATCCACCACTATAATGAGAGAGTTACCTTTCTGCGGTTCAGCGAAATCCAGATGGACGCGGACCCACAGTTTCTCTGGATCAGGCCACGGAGCAAGAGGAACCTTCATGGGGCTTTCTGCGGTTTGTGCACAATGACTGCACGACCTCACCAAAGCCTCTATATCCGTTGCCATGTTCGGCTAGTAAAAATGTGAACGCGCCAAGGCCTTCATACGAACGATGCCTGGGTGTTCTACGTGGAGCTTCTTCAGAACCGAATTCCACAGGTGTGTCGGGATAACAACTCGATCACAACGAAGAATGATTCCCGCCGTTGAGCACAAAGATTCAGCCTGCTGAGCGAAAGGACGAAAAAGCGGGTCCTTGAAGTCAGCCTTCAACAAACCTTCTTTGAGCCGACAAGACATTTGTTTGAGCATCGGATCACTCTCGGTCGCTAGACTAATCTTGTCTCCGGTGGGTGTGAATGCTTTTACCACGGCGACCAAATCTTGAATCTCGGTCTCTTGCACCTCGATTCAGGCAATGATTCCCTCCGTACCACTGCTCTGCGCGTCCGTACGAACGTCCTGGATGAGTCGTGACAATGCGTCAGCGTGTCCAAACTCCGTCGTTCGAACGTGTTCTATTTCGAAGTCGAACCCAACACACCTTAGGGCCCAAAAACGTAATCGCGCTTCCGTTCGGCTGCTCAAACCTTCCGTGTCAGTCGCGCGGAAGAGTCGTCCCCAAATGAATCTTCTTCACAATCGCTCCACGGTGCGAATCAGAGCGAGGGCCTCCTTCTCAATCTGGCTGTAGTTTTTTCGAGCCGATGTCAAAGATTTAGAAACATGAAAAACTGCTTTCTCAGAGCCCCCGGGATATCGCTGGAGTAGCACACCACCTATGCCTGTATCGCAAGCATCGGCCGCCACAATGAGCTGTTGGCGAGGATCGAAGTGAGCGACAGCAGGAGGACCCGTCTGCACTCTCTTGACCTGGGCAAGCGCTTCATCATGAGCTGCGATCCCCTCGAAACGGGAAGGTTCTTTCAGAAGAGCCTCAAATTCACTTTTAAGATCATGTTCTTGGTCCACGAAGCGACCGTGATTGTCGATCGGTCCCAGCAAGGAACGAACTTCTGAGACGTTGCGCGGACGACGCAAATTCTGAATTGCCGCGATCTTCTGGGGATCCACACCGATTCCTTGCGCGTTAATTATCAGGCCGAGGTACTACACCCCCTTCGCATTGAATGAACTTTTTGCGAGTCCGAGTGGGGAACCCCGCTGCTGTAGTCGTGCCAGGACGCGCGGTCGAGTCGACGTACCATCCAGGCCGGCGAGAGTCTGATCCATCGAGCGCTCGAAAACCGCTGGCGCTGTCTTCAAACCGAAGACCAAGCGATTATATTGGAAGAGGCCGCGATGAGTGTTGATCGTGGTGCAGCGACAGCTCGCTGGATCCAACGGCAGCTGAAGGTCCGCGTCTGAAGGATCCAGCTGCGTGAAAACTCGATTACCGGAAAAACGCGTCATAATCTCTTCCATGTTCGGTATCGGGTGCTCTAGGTCTTGCAGGGCAGTGCTCAGTCCTGAGACCGAGAAAATCCGCGCAGACCCTAATTTTCCCATTGGCTTTCCGTGCCACGACAATCGGACTGGCCCATGTTGACGATTCCACCGTAGATAGAGCTCCGTTCTCTAACAACCGATCCAGTTCTTCGTTGACGGCCTCGCGAAACGGCAGTGCGACATGACGAGCTTGGAAGTGAACCGGTCTACAATTATTCTCCTTCAACACCAGTTTGACCACGATTCTGGTGCAGAGTCCAGGACCATCCTCGAAAACATCCGGATAGCGGCGATTCCACTCGGCTGGAGTTCTGATTTGCTCTGAGAGAGAAGCAATCTCAAAAGCTCGAAAGCTGGTTTACACCCCGACTGGGCTTTCTGTTGATTTTCGAGAACTAGGATGCGATCTTTCAGAGCAGGGCTGGACCCACCGACGAGCGCGAACTGGGCGATAAAGAACTTTGGGGAGGTGGTCATTGACGGCCGTGCATCTGTAGGTCATCGACAGTAGTTCAGGAGAATTGAGACGTCTCCATAAATCTACACCCACCGTTGTGAGATCTGCGCCCGTATCGATGCGAAACTTCAGTCGAACACCGTTGATGCAGAACTCCGGGAACGGCCTTCCACGAGTTTGGTCCGCTTCGTCGACTGATGAACCGTGAACGCTCTTGCGGAGTTGCAAGTTTCGGACGACTTCTGCTGAAGAAGCCTTCACGCTTTTTTATATGGCCTTTCCGTCGACAGAAATTGCATCTCGCATTTATGAAACGGCAATCACGACGCGCATGCGGATCTCCACAACTCGAACAGTGACCAGAATGCTCCTGGGTAGTCGGACCAGAGCTTGATTTATTGGAGCCCGGTCTCTTGCGACGGCGGTCCGGCTTCTGATGCACGTTATTGATTGACGCCGACCCTTAATCTGAATCAAAACCTTCGATGGCTGAATCGCGACTGCGCGTCGCGTAACTGATGAGAACTTACCGTAGTTCCGCGATGGTCAACTTCGGCTTCTCATCCACGGCCTAGAGCATGATATTTCGCAGGTTCTTGAAAGCTGGGCCGGCGGCATACTTGATCGCCAAGAAGATTTTGTACATCTCGCCGATTAGACTGCTCCACTCGAATTGGTCGCCTTTCCAGTTAGCCTAATCGACAATTTCCTCCGGGTTTGATAGAGCCGATATGGGAGCTTGTTGTTCCAAGATTTCATGCCGTCGCCGGAATATTGACTTGAAGGGCCCTAATGTGTTCAGAAGAATTCCCTGAATCTCTTCGTAGCTTCTCGACTCAGGTAATTCGGGTGACATCCGGCTGAGTAGACGGGCATACTCGTTTGGCCCTAACGCCTGGTTACGCGAGAACCAAGTCTTGAACGCAAGATCCTGCTCAGGTTTGAATAAGAACGTTCCCAGCAAACTTGCCGTAGTAAGCATCTTGGTCGAAGTAGCGGCCTCCTTCGTAGAGTTCTGCTTGTCCGCCAGTTGCTTGATGGCCAAGGCAATTTCAGGAGAGTCTCCTGCAGCTCTTCGAACAAAGCCATGATTCGGGAACGGGATGTCGACCGCGCCAAATGACGTGTCCCTAAGTGGACGGTTATCACCCCTAGGAACGAACCAGATGATGACTATTGAGGGAAACGAATTTATTCAATAGCGTGTGCTCTTATTCATAGAACTCAAGGAGCTTCGTCGTCGTAAGCTAGTTCTCAACGTTATACGTGCAACTAAGCTTCAAACGTGAGCCGGCTTGGGAAAGAACAGGAATTTGAGTCCTTGACTTGTTTCAACGTCATTCGCCAGCAGCGAGTCGAGGGGGGTCCTAGATGATGATTTGCCCTGGACTCGACTTTATCAAGAGGGGAACTCTCGGTGTGGCATCAGCACTAGAGGCCTCACCCCCTCGAATCCGTGTATGACACACGCGCATTCTTAGAGAACCATCTCAACTATACTGATTGCATTGACTCCATTGGGAATACTGCCCACGGTCTTCCCCATTTCCAGAGGTAGGCCGCGAACCCGGAATCATCTTTCGAGTGCCGAGAACGGACTTGTCGGACTGGTTTATAGAGAGTCCCCTCGATCAGGAGTTCTCAATCATTCCCGTGCGGGAATGATCGCATGCTCGTATTCTCCGGCAGTTTCACTAGTAGTCTCCCTCTTGCTCCGAGAACCTTAAAGCAGCGTCTGGTACATGAGCCGAAGTTCATCAAGGGTCGGAAATGGCTTCAATTGGATTGGATGTGGAAGATACTATTTCTGAGCAGGCTGATCGCCGAGTCCCGGAACACTCCGGCACGAATCCGACTACTTGCCACCTCGGACCCCGGAGCTCGAGCATCTCGAACAGAAAACTTTCGAGAGTATTTGACCCTGAGCTCCGCCCCTGGTAGGCGCTCGTCCATGGTTCAGTTTGAGGTGAAATAGAGGAGAAGTGAGCCATAGTTTCATACTGATCCGGTTATAAAAAGACAGGATATGCTTCAAACCATCTTAAGACTTTATTTAACGAACCCAGGTTGTTATTCTTCAAGCTGAGAGCCGGTTGCTTCCCCGCACTTCTCATTCTCCACTGTACCACGTTGCTTGCTTTGCTCCGTTCGTGGTAGGAGTCCCGCAATCAGTTTTATGCGCCCTTGCATCTATGAGATTTGCGGCAGAGTTTAGGAACACAGTTTACAATCGTTCAGAACTACCCGAGAACGAAACGGATGAACTTATTCGATCATTCTCGGAAGGCTCGTCCCTGTCATGTACATTCATTGACCACGTTGCTGATCCGATCTAGAGTTTTTTCTGATACGCGAACGATCCGTGAATTTGGATCTTCTGCGCGACTCCGAATGACGGGGCTCAGCTTCCCGACGCTCCGGAATCAGAGGCAGAAGCCTAGCTACTGCTCCATGATATCCATTGTGCTGTTTAATGGCTCGGAGAACTGCTTGCTCGCGAATGTGGATATCCTCGACCGACTACTAGAAGCGTTCCTCCATCTCCAAAGCCTCGGCAAAACCCTGTACAGCTCTTCGAGTGTCTTCGTCGAATCTTCAATCATGTCTTTTTGCTTCTTCGGGACCTCGTGCCGAAAGCTGCAGCGTGCACCGTACCCGCAGAAACCCTCTTCGTGGAAAGCTTTACACAGATCCGTACGGAATTTCGCATTCACTGGACGTTGTCGGAGCTCATCGGGTGAGTGCGCATAGAGGCATCGCTCCGCGTACTGGCACGATCCGCTCTCAGAAATGTTTCGGCAGAGCTCAGTTTTCCTTCTGCGAGAAAGGAACACGCTCCATTAGACATCACGGGCCCCATCGGAGTCACAGCGGGAGGAAGATCTTTGATTTCTTCAAGTGAGGGCTCCGGACGGGAGCTCGGAGCTCATTTTATTTTCGTCAATTTCGTCTTGGTTCGGGCAACATATCACCTTTGAGGATCTCTTCCTAGATAGTGAGCAACGCCATGTCTCGGAGAAACTCCTACGACGGTCGTCGAAGGGTCTCGCAAGTTTCAACGCGGAACCACACCACAGCGTCGACGAGTTCAAAAAATCAAATCAGACTCACTTCTGCTCGGCCGTGAGGTGCGCTCTGGTCCGGCCCTTACTTATGACGGCTCTGATCCCCGATGGGAATACGTGCGTGCCTTCGGATCGAAGTGACTTCTTTCCCATGGTAGACTGATGAATTCCAAACCACCCTTGCTGACACACAGTGCAACTCCGGGAAAAAGGGTTTGAGTTCACCTCACGCGCAGTCTGAAGCGTGGTGCTCGAGCGGCGATCTGCGGTCTAACTGATTTTCAGCAGACAAACGTTGCGAGAGGATCGCATTTCTCCGAAACGCACGCACGTCACACGACAAGTGGTGCACATCCGCCGGCCCGGCTACTTCTGGAGCCGCGGGAGCAGCGTGACATACTGTGCAAAGAACATGTCCCCCCTCCGGAGCGTAATCGGGGACTGTAGATCTCCCGGCTAGCTCGTTCCGCGGCTCGAGGCGAGTAAACGAGGGCGCAACGCCCAGGAACCCGGTGTACCTATATATTGCAGCATCATCACCTAGCGTCTGATAGGCCCAAGTCCCCTTTCTAGCGGAGCACGCTCCGTTCTCGCACAGGGACTCCGAGAGGCACCGGCTGTTCTCTCGATTAGAAGACAACAATCGCTTGATGAGCCTAGATCGAGATCTCAGCTCATCACCACCGACTCAGGGGTGACCAACCCCTGAGGATCGGGAAAAATGGCCGAAAGTGTTCTGTGCAAGCGTTCGGCCTAGATTGACACTTTCCGAGCCTCTTCGGACATGACATACTACAGTGGAATATTGTATTCATCGGCATTTTTTTCCTTGTGCCTCATACGGGAATGCGTCACACTCTCGTTTCGCTCTTCCGCGTCGCTGCCTCCATGGTTCGAGTGCTAAGTGCTAAGGACACTCGGCACAAATGGACCACACAGAAAAGGCTTGATTTGAGAAGAAGTTAGGTTAGGCCGGCGTACTCCCATCGTATACCCGGGAATCCCGCATGCCATTTGGATCTCGAGCTCTCTTGAGTCAGGTAATGCAGAGAAGGGATTGAGACATGGGTTGGGACCTCCCCGAACACCTGTAGGTCAGTCACTTCGGTTTCCCTTCCAGACATATGGTGATTCTCCGCTAAGACTCTCATTACACCGGGTGGGTCCCGAGCTCAGGAGGTAATGGAGAATGATTCAACGGAGAAGAGCTTAATATTCGAAAATTCGAAATTTACCATCAGAAGTGAGCTCTATTCCTAGAGGTCTAATCGACCTACGGACGCTCGAGATCCTTCCGCGAGAAGAACCCGATTTGCTCCAGTAAAACGCTCGCTCAGAAATGCCTTTATTCCTTTGGAGTAGAAAACATCAGGACCGCCTTCAGGAGTCTTGCTCCCGATGGGTTCACGTCGATCGCCAAGAAATCCCCGGGCTTCACGATCCCGAGTTCCAGGTTATCGAACTCGTCCGTGATTCGGTAGCCTCGGGGATCGGTCAGACCGTATTCCGATGCGGTCTGGTTTACTCGTTGGGGATTACCGCCATCAGAGAGGTTGATCAGAGCCAATCCGAATGAATAAGAGCTTCCGCTTTTCGGCAGAATGGGCTTGGCAAAGATTCTCACGTCGCGAGCCTACAATAGAATTTTCTGTGATTCGGTGGATCCACCTTCTCTCCCTCGCCTGCGATGGAGTCTCTTCGGAGTATCGTTACCTGTTTGATCATTTTTCCCATTATGCCTTCTGGGTCCTGATTGATTCCAATGACACCTCTGTTTAGCAGAAGCTTCTTGGAATCCTCATCGATCTTTGCCAAATCGTTCGACATGAAGAGAGGCGCACCCCAAATGGCCCATATCGCCATTTGCACTCGGGCTTCGTCTTTGCTCAAACCGTAATCGCCGAGAATGAGCTGGAATCATGACTTCCGTGTCAGGTGCTTAAGCGCGTTGATCACCACATAGCCTTCCCTGGGAGCCTCACCATGTCTGGGTCGAAGAATGCTCCGGGTTTCTGATGCTTGACGTAAAGGTCTTGATTTTTGACGAAGACGTCGATGGTTCTCTTGACCGATTCGAAGGTGTCTGCGATATCGTCATAGTTTCTCCAGAGGTTGCAGGAGGCGGCAATCTTCCCCCAATCAGGCTGGAATGAGAGAGTTGTCTTTGTCGTGGAACGCTTTCGTCGTGAAGATCCCTCGGTACCCGTCATTCCTTTGCGTGAGCTCCTCTCGCCGAGAATCACGAGTGGAGTCCGACAATCAGAAAGACTCACTTCCGTATTTTTTTGATAAAGTGGCCATTCGCAGGAGTAAACAATTTGTTTGCCCGTCTTGTTCAGGGCTTGAGTCATTTTCATGTACACTGAAAACGTGAGAAAATGCATCAGGCAGGAGTTGATGACCGATTCAGCCCATAAGGAGTTTTAGAGATTCGATATCCAGATGAGGTTTGGATGATTTACGGTTGGGAATGTCGGCCTCGTTGGCGATGAAGCATCCATCGTACTTGAGCATGTCGATATCCCAGTCCGCGTATGTTTGGGCATCAATGTCCTCGTAATCTCGGCTCCCAGGATATCCAGCGCAAGTCTTGCTGCCAGCGTCGCTGTAGATCCCAAGCTTGAGTCCGCGATCGTGCATCTGGAGATGGCAATAATTTGACAAGGGTCTCAGAAACTGACGGCTGCTGGGAGAGTCAGCTCCTACATTCGAGGCTGTGAACCCACGTATTTAGCCAATCCTTTCATGCCACTTGGGAATCGCTTGGGATCGGCAACCATACGCCCATTAGAGTCTCGCTCCTTCAGGGCCCAGCAGTCGTCGATATTGACATGGACGTAGCCGACGTCCCGGTAGCCTCCATCCACCAATTCGTCCGCGATTCGTTTGTACAGGTTCTCGCTGAAGAGTAGAGAATAGTGGCGAACCAATATGACTGTCATCGTCCGTACTGCTCCATGTGCACTATCTTGGAGGTCGAAAGGGCGCTCGATCGACCTCGGACTCTATATTAGACAGGGGATCAGCTTCGGATTTACCTGATGCAATCATTCGGATACTGATCGCAGTCGATTTCGCATCTAAATCGTTCCCATGAGATCCACCCCATGGGAGGCTTCAACGCGAGACCGTTGTCTAAGGCCGCAGTCAGCGGAACGGCTATTGCCAACAAGGCGATGCTATCTCGGATCCACATCTTTGCTTCTGGCAATCGAAGAAAAACACTGCTCTGAGTTCGCGAATTCTGCTCCGAAAACCAGCTTCTGAGGATTTCCGTAGATGGCATGCCGGGAGCAGAGAAAGCTCGGGTTTGCTCACCTTTTGTGCATCGAAGAAGCGATCAAGAATAAGAAGCGCCAATGCTTTCTCGGATTTATACTCGACCGCCGCACAAGGTGTCGAGAGCTTATCGGGGACGGGGATTATTTCTAATGCCCCCGGGAAAACAAGCTCTCTTTGATCGATGGATTCAAGATTCCCTACCAATGCCGCGCTCGTCGACAAGTCCCCTTGCTGCATCCTTTCCACTTGAGAAGCATCCTTCGCACTCGATTCCGTGGAGCGTAGGGCGCTGCTGAGCGAGGCCCGACCCTCGAAAAAGGACCTGCGACATTTTTTCAGCTTCAGAGGGTTTTTTTTTAAAACGAAAACTCCTGTTTCCAAGCATTGCGTACCAATGGAGCGTAGCGAGGAAAAGGGTAGTGTCCGCTACCCGAGTTTCTGACGGATGGCCCCTTCTGGCCAAGTGAGGAGAATCATCGCGACTCTGGGAGTGTCCAGCTTATGCGATAAGCAGCGGAACCGCGCGAGAATCCCGATCCTCTGATTCTCCGAATCCGGGAAAGGTAAAAGCCAAGGATTACTCGCATAGAAAACAGGGCCGGGTCTCACCCGACGGAGAGCGGACCTCACTCTCCTTCCATATTCACAGTCAGCACCCCGACGATCCCATTCGCCGACGATAACCGAACCTCGAGCTGGCGACTCTTCAAGAACCCCGATTTTCGCGAGCTCGCTCGGTATTAGGCGGGAATCCCCAGCAAACAGAGATGCAGTGGTGAGCACAGAAACCGAGGAAAATCACAAGTCACCGACTTTCTCTATGGGGTCCCTGATTCTTGGACGCTCACTGCGTCCCCTGAGCTGTTCGAGCTTGTTTCCAATACCGCCAGTGTTCCAATATCGTGCGGCTGATCTGAAAAGGCTGCCCCTATTTATATCGTGCATTCTGACTTCTATATACTCGAAGAACAATCCTCGGGACGAAATTAAAAAAACGAGAAGGATACGAAATTCCAATTAAGAGACGAGATCGGCCTGCACGTCCGGACGCATCACATTCAGTCACCTCCAAATTCTTCTATCAGAGAGGCCCTCCGCAGGAGTGGAGGAGACTTTCGTATGTACAGAAATGATGAAACTGTATCTCATGCGGGGGAAAGACCCATCTGGAGTCGTCGGAGTTCCACATCCTCATGATGTTCGGAGTGATCAACCAAGTGATTTGGGATGTCGGCTTCATTGGCGGTGAGAAATACATCGTATTCGAGCATGTCGATATGCCAGTCCGCGAGTTGGGCATCGATATCCTCGTGATCTCGGCGTCTTCTTTCCTGCGTCGTGTCCTGCGTCTGAGGTCGAGTCCGAGATTCGAGATTGATTGTGGAGGAAATGTTTCAGAGACTGACTCGTGCTGAAGGAATATGGCTGTAGAAGCGAAATTTCTCCGATTCCATTAGTGAATCTCTCGGAATCTGCGTCCATCAGTCTTGTTTCCTCCCAGGTTCCTCAGAGCCAAGCAGGCATCGATATTGACGTGAACGTAATCGATAGCCGCCATGCGCCATCTCATCCACGATCTGCTTGAACACACTCTGAAGAACGTAGGAGGAGGGATAATTTCCGAGCGCTTATCATATCGAGGATTCGGATGCCTCCCAAGTTCTGGGAGGATCACTCAGTACTCAATCAAGAGCCTCGAGCTTGCCTGTTACACCGACGTCTTGCGATATTTCGCTACCTTCGACCTCTGCTCACTGCGCATACATTGCGCAGATGAAACATGTTGTGAACTTGGCTGGGTGAACGCCGCCGAAGTCGACGTTGTCAGACTCGGCAGAGACCGGCAGATTCCGTACGGGGATCGCGAACTTTCATCGCTCCGAATCTAGGATAGATCAGGACCAAGGGAATCCGTAGCGAAGAACAAAGCTCAATGACTCGTGAAGAAGAGCAAATCCCTCGCCGCTCGAATTTATTGTGACTACCGTGATTATCCAATATACAAGCGAAACTCGTTCCGTATAAAATATACCTCGCGATCCTCAGTCATTCAGGAGCCGACGATGGTGGCCTTGAAGAGTCTCACTCCAGAAGGATTGATGGTGATCGACATAGTGTCGTTCGGATGGAGAAGGCCGAGGGTGGCGTTGCTAAAGAGATCGACTACCTCATAGCCTCGTGTATCCTTCAGATCACAATCTTGAGCACTGACCGAGAGTGTCTTGGGAGATCCGCCCTGATTTGTGTAGACGAATGCCAAGCCGAGAGAATAGGAATCCTTGATTTTCGGCAGAACTCGTCTACGTAGAACTCGAACGCCGCCGAGCTGCGGAGAGTCATGCATCAGCATGTTATAATTTGAACCCTTACATCATATAATCAGTCCCACGTCTATCCATGCAATCATATGTTCATTTATCTCTCCGACACTCAGGCGCAGGGTATTCGCGAAGTTTTTTGATCACCTTAGCGATTTGAACCCCCATGAGGCCTTCGGGGTCCTGGTTAAGGGCGATTACAGCTTCGTTCTGAAGAATGGCTTTGAAACCTGGTTCGACCTCGGTCAGGTCGTTCGACATGAAAAGGGGAGAGCCCCAGATCGCCCACAGAGCCATTTGAGTTTGCGATTCATCGTGGCTGAGTCCGAAATTTCCGATGACAAGCTGGAAAGAAGTTGAGCTCGTTTCCAGCTGTATCTCTGATTTCTGCGTTCGACCGGGGGAAACGCTCCGGTATCCGGAAATCACTCGCGACTCACCGCGTCAGGATCGAAAAAGGCGCCGGGCCTCTGATGAGGTGTTAAATCGTCTTGATACCGGACATAGAAATCGAGAACATTCTGGACGCTCTCAAACTTATCCTGAACGTCGTAATAGTTCCTGAACGTGTTGCAGGTGGCTGCGACCGTCTCGAAATTCACCTGTAGGTCCATGATATCAGCCTTTGCAGACTAGAAATCGCCTAAAATCTCTGTGCCTTTCGTGTTCCGCTTACCTCCAGTTTGAACTCCAGCTGATACAGGGGCCATTCACAAGAGTATAGGATATCTCTCCCGGTTTTGTTGAGAGCGTCGGTCATCGCAATGTAAACTGATGGATGAGAGAATCGGTAATTGAATCTTGATGAGAAACCGAAAGCGGAACTTTGCATGGTCTGAATATCGGGAACGAATATTGAACATAACGTCGCGGGAACCTACTCAAGCCAGCGGTCTTCGGATCGGGAACGTTGCAGCCATCGAATTTGAGCATGTCGATGTCCCAGTCCGCAAAGGTTTGGGCATCTGTGCTCACGTACTGCATACTCCCCGGATATCCGCGGCACGTAGACGCTCCAGCGTCTGCGTATATCCCGAGTTTGAGGCCGCGATCGTGCATCTTATCGAGGAGAATTAGAAAAATCCCCCGTCAGCTACGGAAAAAATACTGGGCTCCGGAATGAGGGATCCGAGGCTGTCCTCCAGGGTCAAGAGACGATAGTCAGAGATGAGTTTGGGTCTCACATATTTTGCGAGGGCCTTGATCCCGCTCGGGAAGCGCTTGGTGTCGGCAACAAGACGATTACCCTGATCGCGTTCGGGCATCGACCAACAATCGTCGATGCTCACAAAGACGTATCCCAGGTCGCGATATCCTTGGGCGACAAGCTCATCGGCCATGCGCTTGTACAACTTTTCGCTTGAACGAACGAATGAATTCTATTTTGAGCTCCCGCTCCCCGAAGTTTGTTTCCATGATGTTTCCTGGGAGACGTCCCAATACCTGATGCATTCGTCCGGAGACTTGTCGCAGTCGATGTTACAACGGAATCTTTCCCACGACTTCCAACCCATCGGAGGTCTAAGCGCGAGTCCATTTTCCAGAGCTGATACAGGCGTGTGATACACGAGAAGCACCGCGACGAAAAGCAGAGGAGTCATTGTCAAGCAGCCTGTCTGAAAAGGTGATTGGGTCGAAAACCAAGTCACTGCAATATCATCGATCGAGCCACAACAAGCAAGATCCCATTATTGCTCCAAGCGAGATGGATCTGTCAAATTTGAAACAACGGAGTGTTTAAATGCGATGAGTCGATGATTCCCGTATATATCTCGTTCGAGAATAGTTTTGGCATTCCGCGAAGCATCGACTGGATTCAGGTTTTTCGTCAAGCGACAGGAGTCGGATCGTAGGGATGCCCGATCAGCGGAGAAGAGACCGAGCGAAGTCCTTCTGTTTTCTCGAGGGACTCGCCAATTCCGATTATCAGCTTCCGGGATTCGAGAACCACCTGAATGACCTCTTGGAATGCCCATGCTCCTCAGACTACGCATTGAATGATTCGTTAGTCATTCTGGGGGAGGGCATCCCAGGAAGTCTCGAAAAACGAGTGGAATATCTCGGAGCACGAATTTCCTTGACTCGTCCGGATTTCGGACACGGGAGCGTTCTCGAGCGGGGCCCATTTTATCAGAAACTATCGCCGGTACCGATTTGGTCTCTAATAAAATCCACCCCTAATGATCAGGAAATCTTCGAATATTCAGAATTCGTCAACAATCTCCGTGAGCTGAACCAGACGGAGATCGCGTTTTTCGGAACGTTCGTTATATATCATTCAATCTGTCGTAGCGCCCGAAGCATATTCGAAAGAACGGTCGAGTGCCTACGACGCGCGACGCGACGGCATTCGTCCGGTCTTGCTCATAAGTCATAAGGACTGGCAGATTCGTCCCTCTCGGTATCGGTGCCATTTATCATCCCATCATGAGGTAGGTCTTGGAATTCACACCCGATGGAAGCGCTCGGTCGATCCAAGAGCTGTCCTGCGCGGGATCTCGGGGGAGTCCTAAGATCGTGGGCTCGTTCCGAATGATTTTTTCCTGAAAGTGCTCTTGTTCGGTCACAGCTAAGCTAGGCTTCCCCTCGAACAGGATCAGCGTGTTTCTGGGCACAGATCGATGAATTGACCACGGAGTATAATTTTAACAAACAAGACGCTGGCTTAGGCGTCCAATCGGGTCTTATCTCATTCGTTCATGCACTGATTGATCTCTAGTTTCTTTCCGAGCCGGCGATTGGCGCACCGTAATCCGCTGCAAGAGCAGCTGTGAGCGAGGGCCGGAGCGGCAGTCACAAACGACGTTAACCGTAGCGAAGATCCTTTCCACTGAGCCACAAGCAGTGCAGTTCGACGACGCCACATTCAAACCATTTCTTCTCTAAGCGACGAATTTCGAGCAAAACTCAACCGTTGCTAAGGAGCTCGTGGGTGGGAAGAGCGGTCTCGGCGGGCTCCCCCGAGGTCAACGACCCCGTCTTCGTCGATCAGGGACTTTTGTCCACGGGGAGTGATAGTCGAAAAGTCGGCCGAGATCACCGCTCCGCGTCAGTTCTCCACGAACGGGATCCGAGGCGAGTACCACAGACTCGAGCAAGAGATTCGAATTATTCGGTGCTCTATCCTCTCTCTCCCTCTCACCCTCGACCAACTCCTCGAAGCTACGAGATGGTTCAACCGGAGGCGAAGTACAAACTCCTCCGGAGGATCTTCACGAAGAGGTCAAAATCTAGGAATGATAGCCCCGAACTTCTGGAACCTCTGGAAAACTGTTCGGAGGATGAGATGGAGCGCGATAAGGTTCGGAGACTCCAAATCGCTCTGAAGACTCAACAGAAAATGCTCATCGAACTCAAGAAGCTCGACGAAAATCCGAAGTCACGTTACGACCATATAGCAATGAATGGAATATTCGGTGTTCTCTTCACATTGACTGTGTTCACTCTGGCGAATCTCGCACACGCTTTGTTCTTCTTCGAAAGTTTCCCATCCGACCCATTGGACGTCTTCCGGAGCGTAGATTGTGGTGGAGACGCGTGCACAGTCCGATCTCATTTTGATTTAGAGCCCCCGTCCTTAATCGGGACTTTGTGCTGGCTGGGCTTAGGGATTTCGGGTTTACTTTTCTGCATTAGGAATCTCATCGGAGTTGATACGACGAGAACGCTCATACATTTCTTCAGTGCACTTCTTTTCAGCGTAACTTGGATTGTGAAACGAGAACAACACTACGCTTTGGCGAGAGAACTTCTGTGATACTTGGAAGGCGGACCCTTAAGCGTCGATAGTCGGCTTTTGTATCATCCTTATCTGTACTTGCTCAATAAAGGACGGGAGCCTCTTAGGAAGGATGAGCCGCTGAATTTTGTACACCGGAAACGAAATTTCCAGATTGGGATGAGACTCATTATTAGAAAAATATATACCAAGTCATTTGTTCCGCGCCTTATGTTCAGGTCTTCAGAAACATTTGAATAATGATTTTATGTTTTTATGATGGCTGAGTCCTATGGAGCTTCTTCTTGACAGCAGTTAGTTATGTCGCAAGTGCTTCGTGTGGAAAATATTGACAGTTGTTTCGTGACATTCCCTCAGATTAAGGTCGAAGTGCCCGACACTGAACATTGACGGAGTCGGTTTGAAGTAGTCCAGTCCCCTGCCAATTTTCACTATCCAACCGGTGTCGAATCTGGTGGAAGAGACAAACAATAACAAGTCAGGAGGATCCGGGGAATCCCGAGACACATGCATCGACATATTGTCGACAGACTCTTCGATAATCACGGTGATGCTCGAACGAAGTTCGGGGAAGTCGTCAGGAGACTTTCCTCTACCTGATTTCCCGGTCGTGTAGAGTCGTCGAGAATATCAACTCAAGGTCTACTTTGTGCGTTTTCAGACTTGTTGCGAGCTGAGACAACCTCTCTTTCTGCTCAGCTGGCGAACCTCGTTCATTGACCTTCGTCATGAGTTTTATCCTGCAAGAATTGAACGCCTTTCGATAATTGTAACGCCTTTCCCGCGAGGGGGATCGACAGGATTTTCCCCGAAAGCAAGATAGCTGAACTCACTTGCTGAGATTTTTGCATTTTATGATCAACATCTCGCAGAATTTAATGAAGTTGATTATCTGGTGCGTTGCCATGATGTACGGATCCTCGACTTCCACAGTTCGAACTCCGCTGTCAAGCAGCTGTCCCATTATTGCTTCGTAGCCGAAATTCCTGGAGCCATCCGGTATACTGAACTTCTCGGTGAACGTACCCGCTGATGAGCAAAATGATAATTTGCTTTGAATACCATTCGGTGCTGAAACGATGCAGCACCCGAGGGAA
Organism: Galendromus occidentalis; assembly: GCF_000255335.2. Taxonomy (NCBI): domain Eukaryota; kingdom Metazoa; phylum Arthropoda; class Arachnida; order Mesostigmata; family Phytoseiidae; genus Galendromus; species Galendromus occidentalis. The sequence goes on from NW_003805439.1 coordinate 1,152,240, forward strand.
TAGTCGACGGGAGGAACTCACCATCCTTCTCTTTCTGTATGAGACGTTTGATCTCTTCCGCCCGGTCCATGTAAGACTTTATCCTCCCCCGTATGTGCTGTCGCTTCTGCTCATCGTCTCCAGTAACTGCAGGAAAATCAATCAGACTTCGCTTTAGAGTCAAGCGACGGATCACGCTGCTCAATGAGAATTGAGGCTCCTCCGGAATCGACGAAGCTCCCTCTCTATCGGTCACTGGTTGCGCTCCGGTGAGTCATCTCGAGAGAGATGTAAGAGATGTCCGGCTGATTCTCGAGCTGAACTTTGCGATCGGAGGATCGCCGCCAGCCCATAAGAACTCAGTACATACTTTTGAGAACGTCGAGTAGCAGCTGAATCCCTTCCTGATAACATACGAGGGCCGATGTATATCTGCTTTGCTGATCGTAGTCAACCGCTCTCTTGAGTATCGACACCGCGGATGCCTCCACGCCGATGTGCGCCATCGTCGATATGGACACTGGGGGGCACGGAGCAGGAGAGCATTCGCGTCATGAATGCGATCTGAATTTCATGACTCCGAGTATCCGTATTCCGGTGCGAATTCGAACGATGAATTCTCAATGGACTTGACACTGGGACACTGGACCTGTCGGTCCACCAGAAACCGCCTTTCGAAACGAGCTGTGCATAGGACAGAGCGCAGGGCGCCACACGGTTCTGTCTGCCGCGGATGGCTAACTAGGATATCGAGTTTTCTCATGACTTCGAGCTCGCTCAGATTAATCAGATTATTCCTTGACTCATTCTGAACTCGTTCGCCGCGCATTCCTAAGTCATAGAACGATGGGCTTGAGTGAGAGCCTTATCTGGGAGTCCCCGTGAGGCTTTACATCCTGCACGAAACCATGGCGGAATCTCCGGCCACTCCGAGCAAGGCTCGCGGAAATCTACCGCGGATAAATTTTTGGAGGAGCTTTCGACAGAATCTTCATGATCTCTCCCGACTCGTCCGCATACCCTCGTCATACTCCACATTTTTTCATCAAGCTCATCTGTGGTTCCGTCACAGTGAAGTTGTCGGTCCATTACCCTCTCCCGAAGGCGAATATTCTTCTCGGCGTCTTCGGCGGCAGCAACGGCAGCGGCGCCGTCGTCGTAGCCGCTAGGTGAACGTCTGTAGCTATGACCTCCGACCTCAGGCGAAAAGTTGGAGCCAAGCGACCCCGATAGCTGAGAAAAAACCCCGACGAGCACTCTGCCACAACAAGCGTCTTCAGAATCAGTGAGTTTACTCAGCAAGACGTTTTGGAGAGCTCTCTCAGAGAGTGAACCGCTCTCCATCGCGACCCTCCCGGTACGGTGAGTCGGATTCGACTGGGTTCGAAAGGTGTCAGATTTCGATTCAAACAGAGCGTTGAGCGCAAACGCTCATTGCGTAAATCCGTGGAATGAATTCCTTTGTGAAATCCTCGAATACGCTGTCCAAATCGTGTCGATTCCGGCTCCCGGCTTGGAGTATCACTTCCATGGACCGTATGAGGGAACGGGATCGGTGGATGGGCGTATATCCTCCTAGTTTCAAAACCACGTCGATCGCTCTCGGGTCGGATAACATCTGTTGAGTTATTTCGAATGTGACAGCGCGCCGAGGACTTCCGCAACTCGGTGCAGAGCGGGTCCGCTCGCTCTGATGGAAGTCGCATCTCTCGGCGACCTTTTCGAACGTTTTCAAATAGATCGAGCATGTAGTCGACAGGAACAAATCCAGAGTTTCGCATAATCCCAAAAGTCGCCGTGTTTCTTCATTATTTCCCCGATTGAAAAATTAGGGCAGAATCTGCCGCGACTCTCCGGCAAGAGAGCTCGATGTGCGCGCCCCGAACTTTGTTAGAACAGCTTTTGACGGTGTGCATACGATATACATATCCTCCGATATTCATGTTTCTCGAGCTCGAGACTGCGAAGAATCATTTTTCCCAAGTTCTCCGTCGATTCCAGGAAACATGCCTCTTGTGATCAACGATCAGCTGCTGGATCATAATCCAGAGGACACCCGATCGTTCCTAGATCGGTTCCCTCATTTCAAAGACATAAATGGGAGCCTTCTCTCGCAAAAGAAGATTGTCAGTCCGCAAGGTCTCCTCTACGTGCACCAGAGGGAGTTGGCTGTAACGATAGCATCTGACAAGCACATAACTTATCTCGGTGAGTTATTTCGGAAAATCCTCGGCGAGCCGTCTCGGGAGTGTGAATCGACAGTCTCCGAATTGGGATAAATTATCCAGTGCCCGTAGAAACTGGATTCGTTTCGCTTTCAGGCACGGACAGCATGACAACGTGCCAGTGCGTGATAATTCGCAACACAGGCAGCGGCGCCATAGGCTTGGGACATTTCGACGGGGTCGGAGTGGAACAGGGCATCAGCACCATAGTCCGAAAAGTTCAGGAACTTTCACCGGAGCAATATCATTACAGTGTCGATAGTAAACAGAATCGATTCGAAGTGTACATTATCGGCGGTTTCGTCGACAACCATCACGTGTCGGAGAATGTTGCCATGCAGATTCTATACTCGTTGCGAAAGCAGGCACAAGTTCTCCATCTTGTACAGGCCTGTTTCTGTGAACTTAACACGGACTACAGACAAACGCAGAATTGGCCGATTGTGATGGGCGTGGGAGTGAACATAAAGACGGGCCAGATTTTTCCCGCAACCTTCCATGATAGAGGTCCCGAAATCCCGTTGCGGAGCACTATATTCTACTGCGGAAAAGAGGATAGCAAGCACGTTATGTACGATATCTACGATTGTTCATCAGGACTGATGCAGATAGGCCCCTACAACTATCAACCTATGAGAGGTCAGTTATTTTCCCGGACGGTGGATCCCGATCCCCTCATCATCACCCCATTAACCTCGATCATTGAATCCTTTTCCTTGTTTCCAGCTGTGGATATGTGGCTGCAACAGAACGACGAATCTATCCGGCAGAAGCTGTCCACTTCTCCCGAGGTTGAACCTCCGCATTACGTGTTGAATGTTCGTGAGACGTTCAAGTACATCCAGCAGCACCCCTTTCCTCTGGTCACAGTATTCCCAGACAATCGGCCCCATCTGTTCCGCAAAGATGAGCAAGGGCTCTGGGTTCCGTACTCTATGATTCAGCATCTCTATTGAGGGCGCATGCCCCTGCTATTGACCTCGAATTATTTGATAATAACATACATATATCGTTGGAGCCACCTTATCGAAGCGGAGTCACGAGAGAAACTTCTCGGGAGTTCGGTTGACTTGAGCTCCCTGGGAGCTCGTGTGGCTCAGTATAACCTGGAGCCGGCGATATATTTCCTCTCGCCGGCTCCAGAAGTGTTTTCTTCGTAATGAGCCAAATACCGCGGTCGCGCTGATGCGGAATGAAATGCTTCGAGCTCTGCGAGGAATTGAACCGATTGTGCAAGTGGGGAAGTTCACAAAATTGTTATGCCCTCGGGAACCAAGATATCCTTCTGCCGCAGATAGCCTCCTCCCATAGTCTTCCCCTGTTTACCCTACGCCCACGGAACTGATGCTTCGCAAGCCGGAATCGTTGATAGAGCAGAGGGAGTGAATCCTCACTGCATGTATATGAACGTGTATGGAGATATCGTGAATGTTTCCGGAAAGTCGAGCTCGGCACTAGCTCGAGTGTTACTCGGATGCGTGTGACCTGTATGTGATGTGATGACCTGAATGCATGTTTACCAGAGTCCGATAAGAAGAGGTTTACAATACGCAAATTTCATTATGCAATGAACGGCTATCCCGAGAGAGAATACAACCAGAATCATAGTCTATTTTATTGAGGCCCAATCATGAAGCAAGATAGTTTACCGTTCGTTAGCTGCCGATCATGATATTAAGGCAATCGTATACTCGGGTATCTCTGACTCATCAATAAAGTTGTGGGAGCCTTGCCTTCGGAAGAAATGATTATCTTTCTCTATGCCGTGGACGTTACACACTTCGGTTTGAAGGACACATCAATTCGGCCGAGCGAGATTCATCACGCGGCGAACGAGCTACGGGTTCGCGTCCCGGCGAATGATGTTTTTTTGGGCTCGTACTCGTTCCCTGAATTTTCAACTTCGAGTAGCTATCCAATGAAGAGAACAGGATCTCAGGGGTTATTGACCTTTATTTCAAGTACATGATAACAGATAAATAAAAAGTAAAGCACCCATACTTTTCGGAACCGGGCTCGGCGTCGGCCTCGCCTCGGAAATCCTGAGACCATTGCGCGGTTTCCACATAGGAGACCGATATCTCACATTGTCGTCGAACTTATTCTCAGTTTGCTGAGTCCGACCTGCACCTCCCGCGGAACTAATCGATCGATACGGTGAATAGTTAAAGCTGGATCTGGTAGATGCCAGTTGAGACGTCGATTGAGTTCATTCGAAAGATTGTACCAATTCAAAGCGTAGTCGGAGAGCAGTATAACCAATGGGGAAAATCTGCTTCGACGGATGGACGACTGGAAATTCTTACACTTCTGATGAAAACCGAGCAACACCGAGATATGTAGGCAAGAAATCGAGATGTTCTTGCGGTACCAATCTCTCTCCTCGCTGCTCCTGCCATTTTTTTCTAATCCGGTCTTCTCATATCGTTCTCGGAAGGTACAATTATCATGAAGTCGAGGGATTTCGAAGAGCTTACAGAATCCAAATCAGGTCGTTGATTATAAGGTCTAACCATCAACTACGTAGAGCGGAAGATGTCGAAGAGGTGGATAGAGTCAAAACTTGTAGCATTGAGAGATGTGAGGGGAAACGAGAGCAGAACATAAAGCTCGATCGCCCGTTCGAGAGGACTTTCTCAAGCAGTCTCCTGGAGCCGCAGATGTCTACAAAGCTTATCCAGCTCTGCCCCATCTGGACGCGACCACCTCAATCAAATCGAAGAATGATGATTGATCTTATCTCGCTTGATCGAAGTCTGCCCAGAGCGTGCGCAACCTCTCGGGGCCGCAGAATTCCTCACTTTTTCGCGAGAATCATCGGAACCCAAGAAACATAAGTCCGAATCATATGTACCAGCTACCAGTACATATTTCTTGGGAGACATAAAGATCGAGAATCATGGAACGCCTCACTCCATTGTCTCCTGCGACACCTAGGGATTCCCTCGGAAGGACATATATTCATCCAATGTGTTCTCTATCGGTCTCTATTGCACATCGGTGACAGATCGTTCTTCCCTCGACAGGGGTGAGGGCTGAGAGACTTCGTCGAGGGAAGGCGGATTAGATAATGAAGGAATCGGGGAAGGTATAAGTCACAGCAGCTTAGACGCTTGAACCATCTAAGATAGAGTAGACCAAAAAGAGACTTCGGGCTGCTAGGCCACCGTAGAACCTGTTGGAACCGATCGTTTCGGTCAACAGTCTCCCAATGGTACTACCTTGCATAGGATCTATACGGTTGCACCCGAATACATCCGGCGGAGTTGAGGACGAGAATATCGCTGTGTTACTTTCCAGCGGAAGAGTTGTGAACTAGGATTGCTAGTTAATCGGTAAATAATATTCTCCATCGTTAATAGCATTATGTTTCGAATAAGTAAGTATATGATCCTCAAGACTGGAACACTCTACACGGCAAGAGTGAACGGTTCTAAGCTAGCGGCAATAGGCTCAAAACAGCGCAACGAGCATTATGGCGAACACTTTCTTTGTCTTGTCAGTCACTTCTCGTGGAAAACACACTCTTGACTCCATACGAAATAACCTCATATAAAATCTGCGGCCTAGACGACGCATGAACCGTAAGCGGGTAAGCTCAAAGCCTCAAGTTCTGGATCCTTTGGAGCTCGACCTAATGAGGCCAAGCTTTCTCTGGCACCCTGTTTGATAATTGAATGATTTTCTCTTACAACCGTTCGGCTTATAGACAGATGCGCGACGAACTCAGATCAGGAGGCGGGATAGCACTTGGGTATTCACGTTCAGTGGCGAGCATCGGGAGCTTCTCTAAGAGCGGATATATTCGTGATTGCATGGTTCCGGGCCCAAGAAAACACTTCTCGGGTTCTCGGTCCTCTCACTCACGGCTCGATCAATTTACAGACTAATTCCTTTGCTCGCCTACACTGTAAGAATTTCCGGGAACGAAAGCACGGCGTGAACGGATGTATATAAAAATATAATCGATTACAGTCTCGGCGGACAAATTTTTGCACTTGGCCGGACAGCCGGTGAAGCTCGTATTTAGACTAGATCCAGAGAGAGCTCGGTACGATTTGAGGTCGTGACCACTGAAGCAGGCCAGACGAAAATGAGAATAGGCACGGCAAACATAAATTGTTGAAGCCGGGCCAGCGCGGTCGAGGGGAGAACGGTTTTCAAACAAAGCTGTGGCTGTCAATGTCAACCTTAATTACGAAATCTTTCCAACACCGTCAACTCCAGCTTTTTTGTCGCCTCCGACGGGCTCGCGTCTTGCGAGCCTGAAGTTTAATCGTCGCTATCTTTGCTCTTATTGGGCAATTTCCCTCGGTAGATTCATTCGAATTTCTCTGATTTGCTTCCTCGATTGCGGTTTCAGAATTCGGACCAACTTCAAGGCATTGATCGATACCGGGGTCGAAAAACGATACAAATGTTGTTGCGATGTTGCTTTTAAACGTCTACGACCATCTTCTTATGGATATCCGTATTTCCCACGACGGAACAAAACTCCTCGAATGAGATGCGGCCGTCTTCATCCTTGTCTGCGAACAGAATCGTCTTGTCGACGATTTGCTGCAACTGCGCTTCTTTCAAGTTGTTCCCAACCATCATTTTGAGCACGTGGAAAAGCTCTCCGTTCGAGATGTATCCGTCGTTGTCCATATCGTAGATTCGGAAGGCAAACCGAAGCTTGCCTTCCTTGTCTCCCTTCACGCTGAACTGACTAACTCCCTGGATAAACTCTGGAATGTCAGAATAAACTTCGTCAGTCGTGACCGAAAGATTCCGCCGTAGTTGGGGATGTTCCATCCGTTAATCGTCTGTCGCTCACGGAAGGAATCCGTCGCACGAGCGAATTCTCGCGACTCGATCCCATGGGAAAATTCCGAACCTCAGAGATGCTGCGATTGGCATCTCCCATAGACGGACGCCAGAAAACTCAGATCGAAAACTCACCCTTGAAGTCGACTTCTCCATTGCCGTCAGTGTCGAAGATATCGATGACTCTCTGAACTAGAGGATTTTGTTGTAGTTCCGGCAGGGACATGAATTCGTCTATGGAGAGTGAGCCCGAGTTGTCCAGGTCCAGCTTCTTGAATCGCTTCCCCAGCCGCTTGATTTCTTCCGCGTCGAAAGTCGAGCACATCTCCATCGGCAGCGACGCTTCATTACCCTGAAGAGGCGAGCGACAGATTTGAATATCACGAACATCGAGTTCGAGTGAAAACAGAGATTCATCGTGACTAGGAGCCTGATCTGCGGTCTCGTGATCTCTAATGGTTACGGAATCGTTTCCCGAGCCATTGTGTCCTTGTTCCCGGATGAGGAACAGCCGCCCACCGAAATCTCTGTGTGGTGAGACAAGTGGTGATCGAAATCCTACTCCTCATATAAGGACCAGTCTCCAACGCAGCTCAACAAGTTGGACAATTCTCGCTTTAAGAGAGCAGCACTCCGAAGCGCTTTCCGGACGATCTCGTCAGATAGGCTCGTTACAGTCAAATCTAGGCTCGAACCCTGTGTCGTAACACTCGCATAGTAAAAAATGCATCAGACTTTGGTCGGACTTGTCTTCGGAGCCTTCGACGCCAATCACTCCAGAGGCGATAGTCTGTGCAGTCCACAGCGAGCAAGAGTTTCCGGGAAACGCGAACTAGGATCGCGCGGACACTTTGCGCGCCCCCTCGCCAGAACCCGTCAGGAGCAACACAGTGACGATCCTCAGCGCTGACAGACAGGTGGCCCCGAAAGCTTTTTAGCGGAGGTTTGCCCGCATCCTGCAAGACGCTCCGTTGCAGAGGTTCAAACTCGGCGTCTGCCACTCAGCAAACGATGAACTCACCATTTTGGCGACTACGTGAAGCGAACCGAGGCAGCGAAAAAAGCACTTGTCTTAATACTCCGTCCTGTCCGTGTTTACTGCAGTGAATGATGGGATGATCTCTTCCTAAAGCTCTAGTGCCAAATCACGGGCTGTCGAAAATCCCGCGCCGCAGGGATTTCGGACTTCAGTATGCGTCGCCACTACAATGCCCGAATTCTGAATTAGGGCCCCGGGAATCGGTCCGGAGACTTTCTCGATGACACCGAACGACGAAACAACGCTTTCCGCTGTCGTTTGCTCGCCGTTGTCGGCCGGAGGACCAGTCTTGACCTGCCATTGTGGAAAGCGCTTCTCTTAGGTAGCGATGTTCGCTCGCCCCCTCTCATGCGAATCGGGACCGCGATACGATTGCGCGGTAGAGTCTGTCATGACGTGGACGGAGCGAGGGATTCGGGGCTCCGAGTGAGTCTGGTGACTCCTTTTTATCGAAACGGTCGCTTGCGAGGAGCTCGGGTCGCGTTTTGGCGGTTCTTGACTGGTGAGGACCGACGGTCGCATCGGCGAGCCATTTCAGCCTCCTTCCAGTCTTAATCTGGAAAACGTTAATACACTCGCTGACCAGGGACAATGAGAGAGCCGAGAATAGCGCGGTCCCGCAATCGCAGGCTCGTCTCGACTCGCCCCCGAGCCGCAACGTAAAGTCTCTGGATCGTCGCCGGAGAGAGAGATAGAGGTATCGATGGATGGCGGGTACGGATGTCCCCGTCGCGGCCGGTTCCGAGCAAAGGTATGTTCAGCATCTGATGCGCACACAGACTCGTGCTCGGTGGGCTCGGAATTGTGGACTCTCTCATGTTGGATCTCGAGTCGTCTCCTGAGCCTTGTTGGAGCGAAGCTAGAAGAATTCAGCTGTCAAGATCGTCCGTGTACCCGAGTGCTTTTGTGAGCGCATCTGTCACGGCTTCAGCACTCCATCAAGCGGGCCATATTGTGATCCGCCGGTAATAGAGACACTTGTCCAGGCGTGATACTACTCGTTCTTATGACTATAGGCTTCATTATGCGACTTCGCACAAAGGCCTTCTCCCAAAGAGACCTCCCAGGCGAGACCACCAGAAATAGATCAGAACGGATGCTCACGAGAATATTACTGCTTCGAAGTTTGTCGATGATGGCATTGCGGATCATCCATGTGCATTGTTGACCATCGGATAACTCACTTTTTCCTACTCGAGCAGGAATTCGGCTCCTCAGCAGCTTAGTATTGCGATGCGATCTTGTTCAGATCTGGTGCTCACTCTAGCGACAGACATCAGATTTTTCAGCCCATGAGCTTCCAGACGACACTCTCGAGCAAGAAACTCGGAAGAGGATCATCCTTCGTTGTGGTTATAGGGCGAGCCGCGACTCGAAATCTTCGCACGAGCGGACTGCGTCAGTCGAATCCGTAGTCAGCCACGGTCAGCTCGGTTGCATGAACCCAGCTGGTCGTGGGGGCGAAAAGGTTAAAAATTGAGGACGATCCGACTATGGTTTTGAAGAAAGCGTTTAGTCGGAAAATTAGTGAACCATAAGGTCTGGCTGACGATTGAGCAGTTTTTACGAAACGGGGTCACCGACTGCGGTTTCACTGGAACAGCTCAAAGAGCGGGACGAATAACTCATGAACCACCTCGCCGATGTCTTGGCGGCATCGAACGGGAACTCGTTGTATTTCACTCGAGGAAGGGGAACGGGCTGCTCCGACAGCACTTTTAAAGCATGAGATCTGAAAACACAACGAGAAAACGGTCCAGTGTCTCCACAGAACTTTCTGCTCCGACAGTCGAGGGCCATATATTGGTGCAGAAGGTCGAAACTCGTAGTCTCTACTAACCGAAAGAATCGTCGGAAATGAAGGCTTGGATTTTTTCCCAGGTTTCAGCCCGAGCTCCCTGTGGGCATGCTTCTGTATTTTAAGTGTTCGACTCAGGCTAGTCCCTCCCTCGGCGAAGTCTCGTCTGCAGGTGACAGCAATTCAATCTGGATCGTTGTCTTCAGGTACGCGCTCGTGATCCACATGACATGTCTTCTGTATCGATCTCGGCCGAAGTCTGGTGTAATTGTTATGTTGATGCGTTGTTTCTGAAGCCGGCTGAGCACCGACTCGGCTGTCGTCCGCTCGGGCCGGACGACGCCTGCGATGCGCGTTATGCTCTTCTGAGTTTAGGAGCCCCAGGTCAGAGGGCGACCCGCCCGCGCACGCCAACAGAAAATCCCGAGTGCCAATATCGTTTTGTGATGGTTTTTTTCAGCGCTCTGTTTCCTTTGTTGACTAGTTTCAGACGGACAGTCGGGCGGGCGGTCAAACTTAGTCTGTTCTCTTGAATTATTGTTTCCCCGACGGGTCTGGCAGGAGCTTGTACTACAGGCCGATCGATTCGAGACCTTTTTTCCTTACGACCCGCGTCGTATGGTTCATACGTCCACTCAATCGAACAGTCACTCTGACGCCGCCGGTGCGGCTAATCAGTCAGCCCCCGTTCCGCAGAGATCTTCCCGGCGGATTGACTCCCATTGAGTAGTCAATCAATACGATGCGACGCCGGCGCCCCGGTCGATTCGAGGCTTTGCTAAGCGCGTTCGCGGATCGACGTTCCCGACGTACTTCAATGTGAAGAAAAGGCCTTCAATGATTTTTTCTGTGGGCTCTTTCGAAGTTTGACCGGCATAGAGAACGACCGCCGGTGTTTGTTCGCCGTGTTTGTGATTCTCGAGTTTCCCACCGACCCGTAATTTTTACGATTGGATATTGCCGAATATTTAGTCTCGGGCTCCAGCAAACGACAAAGCGAAGAATAGACAGATGACATGAATAGATTCGCTCCATCTCTCCCTTGTTAGCCTGAGAACGCCTCTACCCCCCTTCCTCCCTCCCCCGAAGCCCTGCAATCGCAGTGCGGTTATTCAATAGCTTCGATGTTCCCTCCCGCGCACTGGGTAGAGAAAGCCCGCGAGATCTTTAGAGTCGCATGGACGGCTTGTCCCGTTAACCAACTGTCCATACAAAAACAGGTTAGGCCATCCTGTCGGGCTCGGCGTCGACGACGGCAGGAAACGCCATACGCGAGCCGTGGGATCCAAGTCTCACGTAACATGATGAACGAATGGCGCGTGCGACTTGTCAATGCATCTGGTCGAAAGACGCCAGATGCACGACACTCCGGAGACACGAGCGCACTGACAGCCCGAAACTCTCCACTGTCTCCTTCGCCGCGCCGCTGTCACCGTCCCGATGCGTCCAGTGAGAGCGTCGTGCAGCGGCGCCGCGTCGTGCGCACGACTGTCCGACCTAGGCCGATGTCCCGTGGACGTCGACGACGTCATCGTCGTCGCCGTCGTCGTCGTCGTAATCGTTGATATCTTCCTGAATCTCTCAACGTAGAGGCAGGACGCCGCCGGTCATGGGTCGGATTCCGTAGCGCGCTCACGACGGCCCCCGTTCGAATCTGCGTCCACAGCCTAATGAGCTGCTTTGGCCGAGAGAGAACCCGAGCCTCGCCCATTGTCAGTCGTCAGGAGGTCGGCGAGTGCGGAGCCCGTAGCAACGTCGACGTTTTCTTTGACCGGGGGCGGTAGTGCTCAGGTATAGCAGCTAAGCAGCGGAGTAAGTGACTGGCTCGATATGGGGGTGGCCCCCGACCTACGACCCAAGCAGAAACAAATTACGTGCGCTGTTTGCAGCTCGCCGTAGTTGTCGATGCCGCTTCCACGATCCGTGTTCGTGGTTCGGAGCGAGCTTCGAGACGAGCACCGCATTCTTCCGTGTCTCTGATATTCATTCAATGCATTCGCCTCAATGACTGACCGGGTCGAGATGTTGATCTCATGAGTCGTCACAACATTTTCACTTTTACGATGTCGACCAGCTCGACGACCGATCCGGAGGAAGTCCGTAAGACTCGGTGCACGCCGGTCCTATAGTAATCAAATCATTCATCGTTTATTCCGAAGCGCTCGTAAGCTGGCCTCAATGGCGGGTGTCGTGAGGAGAGACTTTACTGCGGGGGAGTTCAAACTGCGACGCTTGCCGGCGCCGCTCCGCTTCCTCGAACTTCGTCGCGGTGGAAAATATATTCGACCCGAGGAGACGGAGCAGCCAGAAACATAAAACATTCGTGGCGACGGAGTTGTTGTAAATTCACACCTTTGGAGCTTGTTCTGCTTCCACGACCGTTCGGGGAATCGGTGACAACGAGTCACTGTTCTGTGAAACTGGAAGCTTCGGAGTCGCTTGGAATCGATACGGCGGAACCTCATGGACTTTGTCGTCCCGTCACCGTTCGGGTGCACGAGCCCGACCGAGTATTTTTCTGATTCAACTACAAGCTTGACCATCGTGCCCGATGCCTCAGCTGCGGTCTTCGTTGCCGCCGCCGTCGTCGTCGTCATCAGCATCGTTGCTGCCGCCGCCGCCGCCGCCGCCGCCACTACCGCTGCTGTTGAGGTTCTGGCAGACGCTGTCATTGAAGCGAGCGGGGTCACGAAGCTATGCGGGAAAAGCATGAGGTACTCGCCTGTTGCCCATAGCTGTAATACACAAACTCACACAAACGCACACGCTCGCATACGTACACAAACTCGCAGGAACACTTCGTGAATTCTACGTCCCACGCCGACAAGCAGATGCTACAACAGGCGAAATTGCCTTAAATTTTCTTCGCTGCTCCTTCTTCTACTGAAGTGATTCTCTATCAAGAGAAGTAGATGCGTAAGTCACCGGAGAACAGTCTCGGTCAGCTTTGGATATCCTGTTCCTTTGCTCGTTTTTAATTCATATCATCCGATGAGCTTTCCGATAACCTACATGCTCGAGCATATGACGAAGGAGGAGAATGTGGTCACATCGCTTTTGTCGAGAGCTTTTGGCATGACCAAATTGATTTTATCTTTATGATGAAGTTCTCGCTGTCCGTGTCTTTGTTGTTGTTGGTGGTGGTGGCGGTGTAACGATATGCATATTAGAAGACGGGCGACGTTGTCATAAAGTTGCCTAACAAGTGTATCTACTTCAAGCCAGGGGGTCGCCGAGGCCACCGTTGCTGTCATAGTCGTCGTCAACGTCGTGCCGTTTGAACAAAGGCGTCCTATCAAACATCGAGTCAACTCGACGCTGGTGGCCGCGGAAGATGTACACATAAATAGAAACAGCTACGTATGATTCCGTAGACGCTTCGTGGTCGTTCCCAAGGCGACATCCACGCGCGCTCACAGACACGAGAAAAGCATCGGGAGAGCGTCTGGATTTTTACTTTTTTTCAGTCGTTCAAATCTCCTCTAAACGAACTCCAGTCCCCCCCCCCGGACCCCGTCTATTCTTCTCCGGGTAGACTTTACTCGTTGAGCGTTCTGGACTCCCACAGTAATCGAGGAAACCGCTGGCAACGGCTTCGGAGAGAAGCGGTTCGCCCACCGAGATTCCCGACTCCCTGTCTGTCCGATCAGCCAGTCTGTTCGCAATCAATTTTTTTTACATTGACTTTTCCGTCCGTTTCATCGCTAACCATCGAGTACGGGAAAGTTGGTAGACCATGGCATGCAGCACCGACCGTACCCTGCATATTGACGCAAACGAGACCGCCTTGGAATGTTGGGACGATTTTCGTGATGCGGTGCAATGCTTGACGACAAGCCTCCATCGGCACAATCCTGCAGGGATGAGACGGGTTAAGAATTGACGAAACGCAAAAGTGGAGAGACTTCCGCGCGCGAAGAAATATTTCCCCAGACTTACCCTTGTCGCATGAACTCAACCGCCTGGTATGCCGGTAGGAAACGCATCATGATGTCTCCATCTCCTGTAGCAGCTGCACCGCCCACTTCCTGATCGACGTAAGCTCCAGCTCCTGTTGGTAGATAAAGCCACGATTTTCGGGAGTCGGTCTCGTGCCTCAAAACGCATTCCATGGGATTCGATAAACGTCACAATGAGCTCACCGGGGATCGGGGAATCGCCCACACGACCAGGGATCTTATGTGTCATTCCATTGGTCGACGTCCCACCGGAAATAATTCCGTGCTTGTCGATAGCGACCATTCCAATGGTATCGTGATTCCAGCGGCTTATATTCGAAGGTGCGTCCCATCGAGGCCGGTCCTCGCTTTCCGTTATTGGGCTGTAGGGTCCGCAGGAAATCTTCGGGTCTGGACTCACATTGATCCAGTAATTTGGTTGACATCGATTGTTCTTCCAAAGAGCATTGTCTTCCCTGGGTTTTGAATTTGATCGCTTAGAAGGATATCGGGACTTTCGGATAGACTGGCTCATCACATACGATCATCGTTCTTGGTTGTGGTAGGTACTTCGATTTCTTAGTGCTGAGATCCACTTCCTCGAATCCCATTGTTTTGGCAAAGTTCGTTGCCGAGTCTCCGACAAGAAGTGTGTGTGCTGTATGGTCCAAGACTTTTCTAGCTACTCGCATGGCCTCTTTGATCCGGCGGAGTTGAGCAACCGCCCCGACGTTGCGGTTGGGACCGTACATGATCATGGCGTCGAGAGTCGTTTCTCCTGTTGAGTCGAGAAGAACGAATTATTTGTCCCCATCGTTTTCGATTTTCAGGTACGCGGGAGCGTTTCGAATTCTCGAACTCGTGGTCCCTCGCGAAACGGTCAGGCCGGTTCCGAGAGTCGGATTCACTCGCTGAGAGGTCCGTTTCCCGGTCGCCATACCGATGAGGAGCAGTACACAGAGCGGACGAGTCCGTGACAAGAGCAGTCCTGGTTACGTAATTATCACAAAGTCGTATTGCCGTGCTCCCGGTATCATAGTCCGCTGATTGAAAGCATGCGTAGCAACCAAATAGAGCGTTGCATTACCGTTCTCGTCGGGGCTCCCACCGTAACCCACTGTGCCATCGCATTGCAATTCCTCGCACCGAGTGCATCCATCCTCCACAGCGTCCAGCGAATTACCGCCTCTTAGGAGAGTTTTCCATGCTTCACGTGTGGCCGCTTGGAACGCCCACGTATTTATGACAACAGGAGGCTTAGCTTTCACCTGATGAATCGTGGTCTCGGAGAGCAGCGTCACAACAGCAAGAAACGCCAGCGTAGTAGAACCCATAGTCTCAGTGAGTTTTTCTTGCGGCTGCCGAAGCCGCTGCTTTCGAGACAGTACCGGCTCCGAACGGACTCGACTACGGTGGGCACAGCTGTGATCTCGTCGAGGAGCGAGTTCGCCGGAGATGAAACGCAACCGGGCTTAAAAGAAAGCATGCGGTCGTCTTACGGCAACGAAATCTCGAAGCACGCTCCAGAACAAAGGGGAGCACTCTTTCTCACGCAGTCCGACAGCGTCCCACCATAACAAACGGGTATCGCAAACAGCAGCGCTTCCGCTGGCGGCAAGCGGAAAGCGAACATCCGGAAAGACAAGAAGTTTGTCCCTCGGGTAATCAGAGGCGGCTCTCTGTTTCGAGGTGTTAGACTGGGGACTGGACATGGCTCTAGAGCGGGTGCTATCGTCGGTCTCAGAGAATCAGGTTCTTGAACTGTCACAGTAGTGATACCGGAAGCAGAGAGCTTATCTCTTACGGAAGGGGGGCTCTCGTGGAACTTTGTTCTAGAGTCATGATCGGGACTGATAATTTTTTCCCTGAAATCCGTGAGCGGAAATCGGAGACAGTGTCCTCTAAAACCGCCAGAATCATTCCTGATCACAAATACGTGCGGAAGCTCTCGTTTGAGTATCGCAGCGGCACGAGGAAATGCACGGCGTTTCCCGAAAAATTCGAGAGTTTCAGTAACCCCACCGATCGCTGTCCTTTGCATATTGACCCGTGGAGAGGAAAGCACGCGTCGAGCTCCATTACATCTTCCTCGTGGAGCAGGTATCCACTCATTACCGTTCGGATCCCTTCAAAACGCTGTGATTGCCAAGCAACACGAATCAGCCGGGAACGCGTGATCGTACTGCTCTGACCATAGATGGATTTCCAGATCGTGATGTTCCGAAATATAATTATGTTCCGAAAATACTAATTGGACGGATAAATTCTCTTCCCTCTGGAGAATTTTCCAATTTACACGCTTGTCTCTCTCGAATCCACGCTCCGGCAGGACGGCAAATAATGGGCTGAATGCCGATGAGCGCAGCAATCAGCCTAATCGAATATCCGAAAGCTTTTGTCAAAGACTAACCTTCTCCATATCGTGGAATGATCGATGAGGATTCCTTTTGTTGCACTCATACGGACACTTCAGGAATCGAACTCCTCGATCGAATTAATAACCGATCCGAGGGTCTCGTCCGCGCGATTTGATCTCGTCCTCGTTTCTCTCAGACTAGCTGTCGGTTGGTGATTGTACCGTGCGCTCGGAGCTTGCTCATCGCGACGCTCAAACGCACGATAATTTTCTGCTGGCAGTACCGAAGCCGACCCGCGCCCACCGTTCGGAGCCTTCTGATGGCACGCATCTCGGTGTCGTCGCTATGCTTCATGGGCGACAGGAAATACGGCTGGTCGAATCAACCTTTGACATACAGCTGCTTTCCGATCGGTGCCCGTTGGCCTGTTCGAACGCTGCCCTGCTCGCCGAGGGAAGTTCCCAAAGCATGCGATAGAAGATCGAAGCTGAGTAGCAACGCCGAGCTTTACAAATTCGCCATCGAGCGAGCTTCGATGCTTGGCTACCTGGTCGTTCGTCCGGTACGCCGTCGCTTCGTCGGTCCTGCGGCTGACTTTCTTTAAATCGGCTACACGACTTCACTGCATGCCTCTATCGAGCATGGATCAACCGACCGACCGGACGACCGACCGACCGACCCATCGACCCGTAGACCACGCGGTCAATTAATCGAGGGATGAACTCTATCCGTCTTCATGAAGCTGTCGACTCCTCCGATTGCGCTCATTCGCGGCACCTCATGCGATCTTTCATCAGAACCCGCTCTACAGCTCTTTCGACCAGATCGGAATCTCGATGTAATTGTCAGCGACCGGGAGCGAGCTCCGAATTTCGGAGTGAGTTCTTCGCCGGTCTCGTACAACGATCGTGTCGCAGGCACGGCGTTCTGGAGGATTTCTTCCGGAGAATCAGGAATCCGCTTCAAAAAATGGAAGCGAGCAGATAGCGATCGTATCTGCTTACAACACCACGATGCCACTGGGCCGCCGGTCGTCTTTCGCACGTTTGTAGCGAGAATCACTTGAGAAACCATTCAGCAAGGCAGTGCGTATCTCTCTGGACAATCGTTTCACGTGTTGGAGTAAACATTACAATTTCCGTAGAGTTGCTGACTCGCTTGGTATGCCCGGCCATTGAGTCGCCTCCGGTCGTCGGCAGGTTGCCAATGGTTAGATCACGACCTCGCGAAATGTCTGCCCTCTACAACGACTCCTCATGACTTGTGATATATGACAAGCGGGCACGACCGCTAATATCCTCTCCGGCAGCATCGCATCCCTGGATGGACGCTATCGGCGTCATCGCCGTCGCAGTCTTACCAACGAGCAGGCGAGCGGACGGACGAAGGAAGGGACGGAGAGACAGACGGACCATGGTCGAACGACGGTACGAGACTCATCTTCGAGCCGCGCGTCGACTCACGGACAGACTTCATCGGCTAAATGGTCGCTCATCGGATTCGGTACGAGCGAAAAATTCTCACCACATCCGAGCCTAATGACATCCACTCGATCCAACGTAAGCTTTTTTTCCTCGTCCAAAGTCGAGGAAGTTCGATGTTTACCGAGGAGTTTCGTCACGGTGACGATACATTCTGAGAAGACGTTGGAGTTTTTCTTGCATTCTGTCTCGTTTTTGCCTCCTGTAGATTCTGCCCGATATAGCGGAGAATGATCGGAAGTCGAAACATAAGACAACCCTTGACATTCCGTAGAGGTCTACTCATAACAATTTATTGACTTATACCCTATATACATTACGGTATCACAATGGATAACAATCCAAAGCAACACAACGAGTCCCCCAATAATCGTTGACGTCGCTTCTCTTCCTAGAGAAATAAGTTCTCACATTATCACAATTTACGGTCCAGAAGTGCACTGGGACCTCGACATGGACTGAGTCAGTTCCCAAGTCCACACGGTTTTCGCGAGCTCGCCTCTCGTCCTTGAGCAAAGTTCTTCATTCGCAATCAGCTCTAATTAGATTTCGTTAATCGGGAAATCCATCCTGTCAGGCTGGTGTTGGTTGCGACTCCTCGCAACGAATGGTGGAACGACGCCGAGGAACGGGCTGAACGTATCGTGGTGAATATCCGAGTCGACTTGATGCTTTGGCGCTTGTGTTTTCACGTGGAGAACATGGAACCCGCTGTCATCGGCGAAGTATTCGACGATTTTCACAAGACCGCTGGGATCTGTGTATCCATAACGACCTCTGACGGAGCCATCCTCCTGTTTTTGTTCTTGTCGCCAGTGACCATCAGCTACCGGGCCCAATCCGAATCTGCTCGCGAGTTTCTCTGCTGATGGAACTTCGACCGTGGATCGGCTGGCCCGCGAGAGGGTTTTCGGGGACGAGGGGGCTCCGACTTTTTTACAGTTGCAGTCTGCCTGGAAGAGAGGAGATGAAGTTGGTTATTCGGTGAATCCCCGGTATTGCTCCGATCTGCGCTCATCCGGGTTTTTCGAGTTATGAGAGAGTTCGACACTGTGCCGAACGCTCCTTCCAATACAAGGGGTCTCGGATCACCAGTGCTTCTGAAGCTGCCGAGCGAAAGCCCAGACGCTTGTTTCGGGCTTCGGTACGCCGGTCGGAGCTATGGCGTAGTAAAGTGCCAGAAATGTAACAGGAGTCAAGTTTTGTAGCGTTTGAAGATCGCTTTGTTCGAGATCTCGTGATGTACCACGAGAAAAATGAAGCACGAGAGATGAAGAACAAGCGAACCGTCTGTGAAATGAACTTTTGAGATCCCTCGCTTTCAGGGACACAAGATCATGATGATGATGATGATGGGAGCCGCAAATCACCGATTTCTCAGTGGGCGAGTGATTGAAGCGGAGAAGAAGAATCCCGATGCCGTTCACGATTGCTTTGTGCGGATGTTTGACACATACAGACGCGAGCAGACAGAACAAGATCGATGCTCATCAACCGTAGGTTCACGATTCTTCTACGTTCAGATCGTCATCCGTTACACTGATTCCAAACACGATCGATACCCGCTAACAAATCAGCCGAAACCCCGAATACCGCAGCCGAAGCATAGAAATAACGGTGAAGCCGGAATGACTCGGCCGAGGTCTTCCGATAGTTCCGAAGCATATCCAGGTACTCAGGTATACGGCTGAACTCCTTCGGAGAAGACCGTGGTACTGGATGTGTGATTCCAAATTCGAAATCTTTCGAGCCTGAGACTTCCAGTACGCCGTTCCCGTGGACACTTCCATCCCGAACTCGGAGGGCTGCTCTAATCAGCAAAAATATCAATGCTCTCCGTCGTTTCGAGCAATGAGTCTCTTGATCAAGCATGTAGAGAAAATCGAAGTCCAGCGTCTAGAGGTCTGCGCACGTTTTTCTCTGTGTTTTTCTGCTGCTGGTGAAAACCACTTCGTGTAATGAACAAGGCCGCGGGAGGTAAAGTGCCATGGAGTGACGCTTCGATTCACCAAAGACTACGTCATAGAATCGATCCGACGGACCAGAACAACAACGAACGAACGAAACGCCCGACGCTACTCACGAGTACCGAGTACCGCATTTCTCGTGTTTTGTAGAACTTCTCGACGATAATGACGGCGGCAGCGGTGGCAAAGATGACGATCACTGAACTAAACACCACCTGTCTAAATGGTGGCTACTATCACTCTCCTTCCCCTTTTATATTGACGGTCCTCGATTGTTCCGCTCCTAATCGCCGTCAGGATGAGAAGGTTTCGGAGGTTGGGATCGGAACTCAAGCAGATCTCGAGCTGAATTCATTGGACTGCCATCGAGTCTTCCAGAAAGACCTTTCAAGCGAGTCAGGCCAAGGTCAGAGGCTCTAGGAGCCTTGCGATAAGGCTTCGGGCTCTGACTGATTTATCTCGCGAGAAGGTGCGTTGACAGCTCGGACACCGCTGAATCGATCGTTCGTGTCCGGGATAATTGTCCGTTTTCGAAAGGCTTAAGGAGAAGAATGAAAGAACGAGACTTTGGGGGAAACTTTCTTCTTCAATCAAAAACTTATGAGCCTGAGAGACTCAATTTCAAGTCAGATAAGCGCGCCATCCCTGATTCCTTCGATACCAGCGACCCGTTAATTTTACACGATCACGACGGGAAGACGATATTCGTCACGATACTCTTGAAATTTATCCGAGGTGTCTCCGATAATGCTAGAGATTAGCATGAGGCTCGACCTTGTACCAGTGGAAGTTAGCAGCGCATCCGAATAATCCGAATCCGATTCGAGTCCATGGGCTTCCATGGCTTCGTATCCTTCCAACTGCATTAAGCTATCTGGAACTCACCACTCCATGACTCGCCCACGTTATCAGCATGAGGGCGATGGTCCAGACTGAGCAAGATCTCCTCCAGACCAGCATCCTGCTGTCACGAAAGCACGAACTGAATGTCATACACTATGTTGCTAGTTTCTTCATGAGTGTCCGTCATCTACCGAACTCGTCTCTGTACTGAACGTTAGACTACCTTCGGCGTACTTCACCGCGCAGAGGAGTAGGGCCCGCCTCCTCTCCTTTCCGTTACCTGCCCAGGGCGGCGCTTCTGCTGCACTTCATCGTGCTCCACCTGAAGCTTGTAGTACGCTGTACTGAGTTGACCCCAGTCTCTGTACGGACATGGTATATCAACTCTCCGATGTTACGAGCGATTGTCGAGCTAGTTTGATCGTGGACGCGGGCTCTCGTTCACAGTCGTACATTGAGCCTTAGCGTCGGCGTCGTCGGAACCGCATGCTCCACCCTCCGCTGAAGTTCTCCCAAGACAGAAGAGAAGTGACAGGGGGCGGTGCCTTATGTCTGAGCGTCGGAATTTCGACGGCAAAGAGCCTTTTGACTGCGGTCTGCGGTTGGATATTAACCCTGCAGGTCAAACAGGTCATCGCCGCAAACGAGAGCTCTTTCGAACCCGTAAAGTTCTTCAGTATTAATGGTATTCCCCAGTCGATCCTGCGCAGAGTTCGCCCTGGACAGAGGAGCTGATATTCGAGCCTCATTTTCGGCGAGCCTCAATTCGTGAGCTCCGGAGAGCCCCTCGTGTCTCAGAGGACAACAATAGTTTCGCACTGATTTTCTGACCATGCCGGGTTTGCAAACCGAAGCGAAGGTCATTCAGATTCAGCTGCAGCCATTCATGCGACAGGTTGTTGCATCCGTTACGAGGGAATTTCGTGCCATCGGCGGATTTCTGTACAGCCGTCGAAAAACCATGAGTGTAGCCGGCTCCGAGGGTTGCTTTCTCGGGCCAGATACCCCTCTAGTGACTATGGTCGTGATCTGGGGTCACGACCCGGCGTAATCAGAGGGAACCACGAGCCGCTGCTCCGAGCAGACGTTGTATGACTAGTTGGACCGTAGGCCGTCGGACGGGCTCGCCAACTAGTCTAAATTTCAGATTTCGACGTCGTGTATTTGACTATCGCTGCCGTCCTCGACGTACCGCCGGATCGCCTTCAGGTTTTGAATGGCTCAAATCGATACTCCGATGTTTGGCGAGTCAATCGGCTCCTTCGACGGGCATTCCCTGCGATTATCTCGCACCGACGAGGGTCTGGGTCTCGGTGGCTTTCGCCGCGTGGCGCAATCATCACGGTCAATCCTTCGGAATACGTCGAGAGCGGTCTCTCTACAATGAATTCGGAGAACGATGCACCGGTGAGCTCGTCGATTCTCCGTAAACCTCGAGAGAGGTCGTCAGATCCGGAGTCATATGGATTGGCTATGCATAGATTGAATTTTGCCCGAGCAGATTGTTGTACTGACGGCGAGTCTTCCTTCGTGGTTCTCTCTATCAATGGGTCGGATCCACAGCGGGTGGACCACTCGCCCGCCAGAAACGATTCGAAATGAACGGAACCCTACTGAGCAATAAAGTCCGCGTAGATGTGTCACCGATAGGAGTTGCCGAGTCGTGATTAGCGTCCTGAAGAACTCGATCATACCGCTCGTTTACGTCCCCGGTCGAGGCTCATGGGCCAAAGCGATAAATGTGAATTCGCGACACCACAGAGCAAACTTGGGATCACGCGAACGAGTCGGAGGGAGACGCTGGAATTGTTAAACGTTCAATCTTTACGTACTTCCCGCCGGTGAGTCTGTGACCTCTTTCGGGATTCTCAATATGAAGCGTTTTCTGGCAAAAGGAGTAGATCATTTTATTTGGACCGCGGAGAATCACTGTCCGCGACGCGTCGTGTAAACACGCATCTCCTGATCAGGTTGCCCTGCTTGGAGTATTGTGTCGTGAAAAATCAGCTGGCTCCTTCGAATGAACACTTCGAGTGGTTCCCGGACATCGTCCAACGAGACGGTGAGGGGGATAATTCATGAAATGAGTCTTGGGTTTGCGGCGAACGGCTTCATTGACGACGCACGCGCTAATCTCACCGAATGGACTAGAATTCTTTGAAGAGCTACTCATGGCTATCTTCAAGGGATGATCATTCGCCCTGTGTGGATCCCGTCTAAGCGGGCCTACACTATAGAATGGAGTGGACTCATTCGAGAGATCTGGGATCGCTGGGTCACGATATGAGCCCAAGCTATCATGAAGGCATTTTGTTCCGTCTACGGAGGCTTCGGAGGTTCCGGTAAATGGCGTGAAACAAGTCCGACCGATCGAACCGGCAGACGAACTGGAGAAATAAAAAAGAGGCATTTTTGCTGTACATGCGCTGCGGCGACTACCAAGTTCTGCTTGTTCTATTTCGCTCACCGTTGTCCCGACACGGGCACACAATGCGCTTGACTGTGTGTCATTGAGAGCCGCCCCTGAGGCGCTGGCTTCTTCGCTTATGAGGTGACACAGGCCGTGCGATAGCGGATGTCATGATCCGTGGACCTGAGCTCCCACAATTCGATCTAACGGGATCGTCCTCATGAAGTACGCCGTGTCGAGGCCGAGGCCCTTCCAGTCACTCCGTATCATTATCAGATAGAATCGTGATGGGAGATTGAGCAAAAAGGGTGGATTTGGTTTATTCTTGTATGGGAACTATTATTCATTATTCGTCGGAGCCAACAGCTGCGCTCATTTGGGAACGCTTCAATAGTCATCGTGGAAGGGGTAGTATTTACCAGCTTCCCAGACCTTGTTCTCCACCAGCCTAAGATTTTTGTCCTGCGCGTTCAAACGCTCGACATCGGCCGGCTCGAGAGCGAAGTCGAAGATGTCGATGTTCTCCCGTATTCTCTGAGGGTTGGCGCTCTTCGGAATCGCGATTATATTCCGCTGGATGGTATGTCTGAGCAGAATTTGGCCGGGGGTTTTCCCATACTTTCTGGCGAGTTCGACTACAACGTCGTTCTCGAGCAGTTTCGGCGCATCGGTCCTTATTCTGTTGAGATGAAGTATATACGGAGAGAGTTCTCGCGAGTGGGTCTCGATACAGGGGCCCTCGTCAGGTTCGAACATGATCTGCCTCATCCCAATGTTCAGATTGCCAATATAGCGCCTGTTCTTGTACTCACATTGTTCTACCTGGAGCTCCCAAGGGACTGAATGCCATGAGCAGAATGCCTTGCTGCGCACAGTATCTCCTCAAGCGCTCTTGGTTGAAGACCAGATGACATTCCACTTGATTGACGACCGGTCTGATTTTGCACGATTTGAGAATCCGCTCGATCTGAGCTTTGTTGAAGTTGGACAAACCAATGGCGCGAACTTTTCCGGACTCGAGCAACTACTCGAGTCAAGGGTAGTTTTAGGAACGATTCAGAGGTTTTCTCGTGCCTGATACACTCGAACTCGAACGGAGAGATATCCCGTGATCTTCCTCGGACCCACCTCCTCCATCATTGCCCATACTGTCAGATAATCTGCGTCGTCATCGAAAACTATGGGACCGTCTGTAATCTTCCCGCTGCAGTTTTCGGCAAGCGCGATCGGCCAATGTATCAAATACAGATCGACGTAATCGACCCTCAAGCGAGCTAGAGAGCCCTCGAAGTCCTTGGCGAAGGCTCCTCTCCGATGACTATTGACGTGTATCTAGAAAGGGGCAAGATTCATCTAGTGCTACGCACTTTACGCTTCGACTTGGGGCAATTAATGAGAAATCCGCCCACCTTCGTGACAATGAAGAGGTCTTCTCGCTTTATAGTCCCGTCCTTGATTTTATCGGCGACGGCTCGGCCGATTTCACCTTCATTCTGGTACAGGGAAGCCGTGTCGATAAGACGGTAGCCGGCATCGATCGCCCGACATGTTCCCTCGTAGATATCACCTATCTGTGCGGAAGGTCGAATCCCTATTTTACTGCAAATTCCGCTCAGTCAGCCTTCCTATCGCATCGCCCACAATCGGACCTTAAAGAGTTAAGTTTCTCAACGATCTCCGACCCACGATCGAGAGGCAGCCGCCTCCCCAACGGTAAGTACGGTGAAACGAGATCTTCCCCAAAAACGGATGACGAACGCTGGCCCGTTCACGATTAGCCCGAATGATGGGGTGTCACTCACCGTTGATGTACCGAGACCGAGGAGCGGTATCTCTAACCCATTACTCAACTTCGTCGTCTGAGAAGCCATGGCCCCTCTAAAATGCTTGTCGAAGGAGTAGAATAGTCGGAAGCGTGGGTGATTCCCAACAACGCGAACTGCAGCGCCGTCAGTCTAATTGTAAGCAGTGTGGAGAGGGTCACCGGCCTTGTGGAGTCGACTCTCGTCCCGGTGCATGAGCCGATGACTGACTGACTGAGTATCGGATTCCGCGCGCAGTCAGTCGGAGCTTCCTCGAGAAGTACCGCTGACTACGTGATAGCGTTGGGAGAAGGTAAAAGCGTTGAAAAGTAGAGAAATTATCATATAAGGAGCAATCGGAATGATTCGATAGCGCAATTCACGGTCTCCGGATACCCGTGGCATCTCGCTCGGTCTCGACTCGAAAGTAGCTCCGAAGTTCGCAACCGATTTTGAGCGAATTTTCTCTTTGAAGAAAATCTATGACGATTATCGTCGGTCGAAACGAGAACATTGTGGTGGCGAGAATGGCCCCTCCGGTCGGGCCGAAGTTCATCGCTGGTCATGAGCGGATCCTCCCAGAAGTAACATCGCATACCACGGGGTAATTTAACATCGCCGCACCAGTAACCCCCACTCAGAATCCTCGTTATGTTTGGCGACCTTTGCCGGTGTGGGGTTGTAAACGTTGTGGTGGGAGGTTACCGATCGAAGGCGTGGGTAGATCATGAGACCTCAGCTTCGATTTCTGAATCGGACAGGAGAAACTTCTCGCGAGATAGCCCCATGTCCACGGCGCGTCCGCAACACCAAACGATTTGAGGTAGACAGGTGTCACAGTTCGATGCCTCCGATGAATATCGGAACCATGTTACTCGAATTTCGATAGCAGAATATCTTTATAGACTTTCGGGTTCAGAATGCTAAACGAGTGAGGATCTCCGACTTGAAACGATCGACTTCGAGTAAATTCCGGTGGCTCCATCGAGACCACTCATGCCACCGCTGTCACTTTCGATCGTTCCTCGGATACGTTTCAGCTCTATGATAAGATTGCTATGTATTTGAGCCTCGTCATCTCTGCATCTGGAATAGTCCCGATCGGAGTCCTCCGTTTCATTCGTGCTCGCCGGTTCCACTTCCGAGAGGTATCCCTCACGACCATGATGTCACATAAATCTTGAGTGAGCGGAGCACTCAGGAATAAATTTTCAGAGTGTCTATGTACGGGGATGGATTCCACGGACGCGGATCGTACTTCGCTAGGGAAGAAATGAGCAACAAGCCGCCAGAACAAAAGATGTCATAATAAATAAGGAGAGAGACATCTAAATTGTTTCGTCTCATTCCTGATTTTACGAGATGTGCTCCTCAAATCGGACTTTTATCGACCTTTTTTCCGCGGTGCTCTCAAAAAAGAGAAATGGATGAGATCCCAACCGGGGACTTCCGAAAAAATATTCATGTGGAAGCTCCGACATGGAGTGGCTGAATCTCGACAATAGGCTGCATGGGGAATCCCAGCCGTCTTTGGGCGATGCTTCGGCTCTCGAATCAGTCTCCTGATCAGTCAAACTGGATTGACGTCGACGGTCCACCGCTGCCTCGCAAAATGAGCCTTTGAAGGTAACGAGTATGAGAAGACATAATTCCGGAGCCTGTTCTACTCCCAAGTTGAGGCTCCATATCCCTAGAAGATGAAGCTACAATTCTGAGTCCTCCATTCATCTAGCTTCAGAATAATGCGCTGAGCTGCTCCGTCTTCGATGCGAGACTGTCTCCTTCCGTCGGATGCCGGGAGACAGTTGAGGGACTGGACCTAAATCACTACTCGGTCGCTCTCGGTTTTGAAGTCTCCTTGAAGTGATCGACGGAGGGCTGGAAGAAATTCCAGTGGCAAAAATGGCCTAGTCAAGGCTTCGTTTCCAACAGTCGCAAATTGTACGTTCGCTCTCTAGATGCGGTCCGTTGCGCTGGTCGGGTTTGATCGAAAATTTCAATCACAGTTTCGCTCTTAAAAAGGGGGGCCATCGAAGATCACTCACGCGGCTCACTAGCCCGGGAGAACCGCTTCGGAATTCGGGCAGATTGTCAGCTACGTTTCGAGCTCTCTCACTAAGGGGGACAGGAATTGATACGCGAGCTTCACTCTCTCTAATATAATGAGCTTTCGATTAATGTCTGAATGTCTCGAAGCATGTCTCAATGTGTCGCGGCAGTTCGGCTCGCACTTCGGATCGCTGATGAGGAGCAAGGCATATGACTGATTCTCAAATTATTGACATTTTTTGTCTATTCTTTAGCTGTCGATCCCAGAACAACGGCGCACGCGGTCATATCTCCGGTCGTGTCGTTCTCGTCCGACTCTCTTAAGGGAAAATATCGAAGCGTCGTAAAACCGCGACGAATTCCACGCTAAGGGCTGGGAAGACCGTGAAAGTAAGCAACGCCCGTAAGTTCAACCTAGAGGAGCGGGCTTCTACGGGATATGCTACAGCGGGAACTCAATTTCTCGAGGACACCTAAAGAGAAAATCCCAGCCAGACTGGCGTGCAATATTCGGAAGGACAACAATTTCTCCAGGAGGTTCGCTGTTTTGAATTGAATTGATTATTTGTTATTATTGAACAACTTGTCATTTCAATCAATGGAGAGTCCGACTTTGAGATCGGTGTGCGTGATTCTCCCGCTGAAAGCTCCTCGCTGATTCCGGGGATGACCATGGTTAGGGCGAGATCGATGAGCAAACCAAATCATTCTGTCCTTTGTCTCAATTCAGCTCTGGAGGTGGGAAGAATTCTTGGTGGCCCCGCGTCAAGTCAAGTGTCGGAGTCGTTGTTTCTGCTGGAATACCTCAGGGCGCTGTCTAAGCCACGGCCTCTGTAGCAGCTCCACTCAATCAAAGAATGCCTTGGTTTCTGTATCTCCAGTAGTTCTTCCATACGCTATCTCTAAGCATCAGGATTGAGCTCAGATTCTCATGCAATATCGACTTGTCCATGCAATGTGGACATGTCGGACGCACTCTGTCTGTGATTTGATGGGACGGAGACCACTGACCAATCGTGAACGAGCTTCCTCGCGACTCGCATCAACGGCCCCATGGGGATTTTAGTCGATGAAACATCTACCGATTCCTGATCTCACTCAAATGGCTCAGGAACGGATTGTTAATCGGGATCCAGCCATCGAGCCCAGTCACCTCTCGAATATTCTGAGATCTCATGTGGGAGACCCTAATTTCCAAACTTCCCCCGGGAAGTGTCGTTCTCGCTCGACTGATCTTCAGCAGTACTCGTTTACTCATCGAGGCTCGCCGGGCCGATCGCCTCCACGCTCCTGGAGAAGAGAATCTGTATATCTGTAGATGATTCCGCTACAATACCTTGGATCGTACGACGACCGATTTTCCCAATATTTCTCCCCGAAACTCAGAAATCGATTCACCTTCAATATGAAACAGGGGCATCTAGACAATTTATTTTACAGAACCGGGTCTTTTTGATAATTATCATGAAAAATATTTCATTTTTCACTATCCATGGGACTCCACTCGTACACAGCGGCCTCCCCCTCCCGCATTCATTTCTTCCTCGCGGTCAAGTCAGCATATGAGACTGCGCTGCAGCTGTCATGCAGCTTGATGATCGATTGGATTTTTAAGCTGGAAAAAAAAGATCCACAATTGGATACGTGGTCGATCTGCCGGAAATCACCTACCAGGATGTCGACAAGAGAAATAGTAGAATATTCCGAGGATAAAATCGTGGGGAACTTACTCAGGTGCAAATGTGCTCTTCAAGTGTTTGATCAGACTCAGGAGAAGCTTGGAGAACATTTGCAACTCGGCGGGAGGATTAGACCGCAGCCACGCGGTGGGCAGCATGGCTCCGATTGCCTCAACCCGATCCACTGTGTCTTTATGCGCGAGAGAGCATTGGAGCGCAAACAGCAGATATCTGAAAACAAATGATGTACATACGACTTCGATGGACAGACAAATTCGAGATGACGGATTCCAGCTAGAAGAGAGCGGGTCTCGGAAGGCTCTGAAGGATACTGACCTGTTTAACAGACACATGATGGCGACCTCCTTCAGAGGCTGTTCTGCCAATATTCCGTGAAACGAGAGAATATTCTCCAGAAGTTTGACCGCACTCCAAAACTGCCGTTGGAAGAAAAGACTACTCGGGCAGAAAGGATTGTCTACGACTTCTTTCGTGGCCATCGGGACAAAAACATCCTCCTCGAGCGAGCGTTGGATTTTTACGAAAATCTTCCCCAGGAGCGTCGCCAGCGGCTTAGACTTCCTCCCGAAAGGGTAGTCATCGCAAAGCTTGCGGATACATCGCACAAGGTTCCGTGTTTGAGATGTCGACATAGGATCCCATACACGCTCGGCATAATCACTTATCTGCAGAAAAAAAGTTCCCATTCTTTGTTATCATCGCTCCTCCGGGATTGTACTCGCCTCTCGTCTACGAGATATCCGCTCCCGGGAGAGCCGGGAGACGAGACAGGGAAACATGAACAACGATCGTTGAACCCACCTTCGGAATGAGCGCTCTCTCAACAACTCTGGGTATCAAGTTGAGGTCGGACTCGTCTTTGTCTTCAATCTTGTAGCCGAAAAAGAGAAGCTCCTTGAACCATTGATATTTTTCTACGCTTTCCGATGTTTCCAGCGGATTCCAGTTGAGCATTTCCAGGCGTACGAACGGCAGTACAAGTTTCAGGACGCACACGGGAATATAGGCCTCCTGGTACGACTCATTCAGAAAGAGCTTCCACTTCTCAAATTGCTTCAGAACAGAACTGAGTTTACTGAAGTCGTCATTGACGTCCTCGAATATGTGCGTGGCATCGCTCAACACTTGTTCGCGATCCGTAGAGAGCTGGAGTCTTTCTGTTTCAATCTGTTCGTCATCGGAGCTCATGCCATCAAAATGACGGCTGACACCGGAAGTCTGGCGCGCCGTTTTTCTCCGCATACGGCGACCCTCTCTTTCGCGCGCGCGGCGCTTCGCTGCGGTCTCGACTGAAACGGACGATCAAGAAGCTTTTAGTTTTTCAAAGCGACTCCTTGTCGTATGCGGTAGACGAGCTATAGGGAATCCGTATGAGCTCGACCGATCTGAAACTGCGATTTCGCGGGAAAGACTTACCGATTGCTCCCGGGCGAACTTCTTCAGCTTGATCTTTCACATCCTGCCTTCTTCTGCGAACGAATTTCTCGGAGCGCTGCGCCAGAGCGCTAAGGAGCCGACCCTCGAGTGCGTTTATGATTGGGACTTTTGCGTCCAAACATTCAATCAAATCTATCGAGTAGGTCTGTATCTCCTGATAAAATCGATACTCCTTCTCCGTCCGAGGCAGTTGCTTCTCAAGGCTCTGAATGGTCTCGGCGCAGAGCGCCAACTCGGTAGCGATGGTAGTATATTGGTTCTGAGACCGAGCGACAATGTCTTTCACATTGCTCAAACGATCCCGAACCCTGTCAACAACCGACTTTATCGTCAAACCGCTCTTGTCCGTAGGAATGTAGACCGGGGGTAGGTTCGAGACTCTATTCCGGTCTTCGGGGTTGGGGGAGGGGCTCCGTGAGAATGTCTGAGCCCCGGCTAGCGTACCGACACCTTTGCGGATTTGTTCCTTTTCCCAACGGAGCGCCTCGGTATCTTCGTCGTCCTCGTTTTCGTGCTCGACGGAATGATTGCTTTGCGAACCTAAGACCTCGCGGATTTCTTCTCGCCGTCCAGACCGTATGTCACTGAAATTGACGCGGCCGTCCTCGGCACCACTGTCGTCTTCATCTTCCTGAAGTCTTCCTTCTCTGGCTCTTGCCGAGGATCCATTCGTTTCTTTGTTTTCCTTGAGTGAAATGAAATCCTCGCCCGATCGGCCCGCCATTTTCTGCCTCTGCTTCTTCAGAGCGAATATCGTCGCAGCATCGGGAATCGCCCCTTTCTCGAGAGCTCTCGAGACACTATCGCGGTTGAACTCGATGCGTTGGTTGACGTCGTTATGATCGTCCTCGTCGTCATCTTCGACTTTGACATCGTCGAGCCGCTCGATCTCATCGGAATTCAAGATCTTGATCGAGTTCTGCGGATGAAAAAATGTGAATTTCACAGAATCCTACTCTCGAGCATTTGGCAGGTCAATCCTCGACGGATTCGATCTCATCAGGAATTATTCTTCTTCAATCAGTAATCGCTCCCTAACCTTGATGCGGATGCCGTCAATTCCGTCGGCAAGGGGGAGGTCGACGGTTTTGGTGCTATTGCCTTCATTTTCTCGTTTGACAGCCGTAGACTCTTCAATCTTCACCGGGGGTTCTGAATCTTCACACTTTTTCCGTCTTCGTTCCTTCTCCAATTCCTTAGCGATGCGTCTCGAGTAACTTGATTTCCTCACTTTGAAAACTTCGCCTTCGTCAGCGTCTTCTTCAGCCTCACCGAAGCTGGAAAAGTCAACATAGCAGTCAGCGCCCCAGATATCAACCCCTATGGAGGAAGTCGGAAGATGCTCCCTCCTGAACCTACCTCAGCAAGGTGCTCGTCGTTTTCACGCGATCGTCCTTGTCCTTGTTTTTCCGATCTTCCTGAGTGCGCAGGAGACTCGTGTGCTCCTGGTCTTCCTCGCTGTCTGAATGTGCCAAGCGCTGTTGGCGTTGTTTCCTATTGGGCTTCTTGAACAAAGCCATATTATCCCAATGTGCTTTCCGGATCTTGAGGAGCACAGGAGCGAGCCTGTAATAAATAACTCTTAGATGTGATGCATCGGCACGGAACCTTGAGGATTGCGTATCGTCATTTCTCCTTTAGCATCCGTTACCCCCCTCCCCCCTCTCCTTCCTCATTGAGCGATAGCTCAAACTGCTGCAATACTTTCACACTGAAGTTTCATCGCGAGTTTCAGCAACCGCCCGCAAGCCGAGACTACAGAGGCCGAGTGAGATCCAGAAGGACGGTCCAGCGCTGTCCTGAAAAGCCGACATCTCGAGCGGCCGACAAACTGTGGCGCTTCCACTCGGAGGTTGAGGATCAGTGCAGTCACACTCCCGTGAGGATCATCGTCTCGTTCAGTCGATATACAGGAGCGGGTTGTTGAATCGAACTCCCCGCCGCCCTCGGAATTTCGTTTTTTTATTTATTCTGCCCCCCTCCCGGGAGTTTTTTCCGGAGCCTGGGGTAATGTTTCCGCCATAAAAACTGCGCTTCAGAGAAACTCTGCCGATCTGCAATCCGGAATCTCGCGGGTAGTGCTTCGAGCCATCATACCCCAGTGCGGATAAGTACATCCAGCCCAATTCTCAGAATATCAAGCCGGTTGAGCAGCTCCGGTCTCTTAGAGCTCGTGGAGACCGCAGAACATGCTCTCCATGAGAGCGCGATCCCGACCCTCGCTATACTCGTCCTGGATCTTACTCCTGAGAGGAGATCCGGCAGCGGGAGTATCGAGGAATATCGGTGTTTTGTGAACGTTACCAACTAGCAATCCAGTGTTCGAATTACGTCGAGGTAAATCGTTCGTCAACTTACGTCTGTCACCCGAGCAGTCTAATGACAATCGGCCGGCCCCATGAGGAGCTCCAAAGCGAGTCCTTCGTCCAAGGCAATTCGGGGAAAATACGGCACAGAATCGATTTTTCCGTCACTTCTCGCACTGTAGGAGACACACTTCCATCAAAACTTTGCACCGAGTTGATGATACTTGCTCGTCTCTCTCCACAATAACGCCATCTTGCCGAATGTGGGTCCGCGAAGTCCACTAATGAGCTGACGTGGCAGCTTATCCTGCGGAAAGGTGTGTTTTGGTTTCGATTCGACACAATTGATCACTACTGCATACTGGTGTTGGTGGACGACGAGTGCTGCTGTCGTCGAAGCCGAGGAAATAGTGGTGTGTTCGCTGTTGTATCGAGTAACATTCGAGCGCGTTTTCATTTTATGGGACTCGAATAGCGTCGTCGACGAATCTAAGGCCTCAAGATGGCCTTTTGGCAGTACACCGTATCGAATATGAACAGCCTACTCGAGAAACAAGATGTGACACCGCAGGAGATACTCTCGGAGAGCGACTTACTTCAGGAGCTCCGCAACAACTCACCAAAGCTCATCGCGTACCTCCTGGAGCCTCGAATACTAGAACAACTGGTCGACATGATCATCCACGATCCCGATCCTCAGATGGATTATAAAATCCAGTACAAGCTACCGAACACAGCGTGCGAGGTACTGACATTTGACATACCCGCCATCAAAGACGCACTTATCAATTCACCCCAACTGCTCACGAAGGTCTGCAACGTATTTAGACAAGAAGATGCCCTCAACGACCTTACCGCCTCATTTGTGTGTAAACTCCTCATCGCTCTAGCTACGAAACGTACGGATAAATTTCTCGATTTCATTCAGTCATACGATCCTGATCGCTACCAGAATAGAATGGTTGAGGGCGATGCTGAAAAAGCCGACGACGAGAAGCCTGTGGCAGAAGCACAAGAGCCACAGCAGCAAGAATCCGAGAGTAGTTCGGCGTTTATCGACCTGCTGCTGAACCACATCAACAATTCAGCAATCAAAGACCTCATCAACAAAATGATCGAATGCAGCGAAAACCTCCTCTTGCGGCCCCGGATCGTCGAATGGTTGGCAAGTGCGAATCTCGTTCCGAAACTTGTGGCGATGCTCAGCGCGGACAATTCCGAGCAGGTCATCACGAACTCGGCGAAATGTCTCTGCAAAATCGTCAAGGTGGGTCGGGAGCAGCAGATGACGCTGCGGGACAAATGCCCCCCCGATCCACTGTTGGCATCCGTGGAGCAGGTCGACCTGATCACCGAGATCCTCGATCATGCGATCCCGACCGGCCAAGACGATCTGTCAGCGTGGACCCTCTTCGAGAGCAATTTCGTGCTGCTGGCCTTGCTGCAGTACAAAAGTACGACGCCGTGCTACCAAGACATCATGTTGGACTCTAAATGTTTCCTCGGGCTGTACTCGCCGCCAGCTGAAACTTCGCCGACCCTAGGAGAACTGGACACCGAGCGAGCGAAGGAGGCGATCCGGAAATGTCTCACGGCGATTTCAAATCGATTGGATGCTCTAATCGTCAGTCTCACTCAAGAACAGAAGGAGCGGTTCGGCACGGTTCGGCTGGAAATCGTAAAGCTCATCGCTGCGATGGTTTCGTGCGCCGACGAGCCTAGCCTGCTGGCCATACGGGATCTCAAGGTACTGCCCATCGTTCTCGAGCTCTTCTTCAATTATCCACTCTGTAGCCAGCTGCACAACCAAGTCGACTCGATAGTGCAAGCTATTTGTACTCCGCCCAAGAGTCAACCAGGGGACAGGTCGACCGCCGATGAGCTATCAATGAATACGACCTTCGATGTAAAAACGAAAACTTCCGTCGACGACACCGAAGGAGACGACGACGACGATGGTGTCAAGGCGTCCTCGGAAGTCAAAACTGCGACAGGATTAGGAGATTCGGAGAAAATTCCCGCCAGTCCCGGTAACGACGACTCGACAACGTCGGGCGTAGCTGGGAGCGCGGAAGTGGCGCCGCCAGCCAAACACGTATTATTTGATCAATTGTTTTCCGAATGCAATTTGTTAGAAAAAATTGTCCAGAATTATAACACGGTCCCGAAGGACCAGAAAGGTTACAACGGACACTTGAGATTGATGGCGAATTACATTGAGGCGATGAGTGAGAATTCTTATAAAGAGTATTATGAGCAACTGATGGACGGTCTCAGCCCAGATTTCAAGCAAAGCTGGTCGAGCTTCAAGGAAACTCTAGAAAATGTCAATAACGTCTATAACAAAACCGTTTGTCCGATGAATAATGCCGCCTCCTGCTCGGAAGGAGACGATCCCGAGGATCTCCGGGACATGGGGGTCCCGTCCGCAGAAGCGATAGCCTCGGCTCAGCAGGCTCTGAACGACTACCAAATGAACATGGTGAGCTTGAATGACTTGAGGAATGGCTCTTCTCACGTCAACGCTTAAGTGCAGGATAGATGTTCCTTGGGCGCAGTGTATTATATGGACGCGAGTATCATCCTTTCTTTCCCTCTTCCAGCTAACTGCCTGCTCAATCGACAAATTCGGTTTCGAGGATGACGAATTCACCGATGTAGATATTCCCGGCATCACAAACGTCGCTTCTCCGCCAATCGAGGATCATTCATCGGATGAGGAAGATTCAGGAGGAGAGAATTGCGATCCGTGGAATAAAATGGATGAAGGCTTCAATCCTTGGAACCTCGCCGGCTCGTCGGGAGGTGACGAAACTCGAGACGACTGGGCAGACTTCGGCTCATTGAAGACAGAGCTCGGTGGTGGCTCTAGTGCTGAGGCATCGAGCCCCTCGGGTTTCGCCGAACAGAACGACGCCTCCGATGAGAACTGGGCGGATTTCGCGTCCTACAAGCAGAATGTCCCCGCAGCTCCCGACGGAGCAAACGATCTACCACAACAACAAGCACAGCCGCCGCAGCAGCAGCCGCAGCAGCAAGGGAGTGACGATGAGTTTTGAAGAATGTATCAGAGAGCAGAATCGCGTGGAACAGGATCGAACCCGAATCAAGACTGGAGGATCAGACTAGAGTTGCTGTATATTGAAATATGTAGGTGCTGTCCTGGTGCTGGAAAGCCAGTTGTTGACGATAAGATCTAGGTAAGTAGGTATTATCGAGGACGATAGATGCAACGGAGGATGCCGACATGCGAAAAAAAAGATTAGGGAAAAATAAAGTAAATCTTCTCAAGAGCACATTCTCGAAACTTGGAATGCGGGTGTTGAGAAATAGATCTTGTGGCCTCATGTGTCATCGAAGTTTCACCCATCCCTTCCTCTTGAACACATAGGGATTGTATCGCTCAATCTCACGGAGTAAATGAGGAGTTGAATGAGTGGTGGCTCGGGAAGGGTTTGTCGGAATCTGCGGCGAATAATTTGACTTGAATATTTTCCCGGAGGTTGTCTCGCCTCCCTTGTTTCCGCCGCTGCGCCGCTCATGAATTCCCCTGGAAATCTGAAAAGGGCCGCTTCCAGGAGGAGGTCCAGGTCGTCATCACAAGCACCCGTCAGGAGTCAGGACGTGCGGGAGACCATAGGACGGAGTGGATCCGGGGACGAGTAACGGATTCGCCTTGATATGCTTCCATTTGGTCCTCTGATTCATGAAGATTTCAAGTATTCCAACTAGCACAGACGGCTCCCGATTCCCCGTCGTCTGCGAGAGCGCGTCATCCGACCTTTACGGACATCTTCAGAAACCTTGAGGGTACGATCATCTACGGGACCTATTATTCTCGGGACCGCGCTTCAATTCCGTACAGACGCCGACTCCGCCGGCGTTGCGAAAGGTCGTCGATATGAGACTTGCTCCCAACCGAGATCCGAATCACGATAAACAGTTTTAATCATCGGTACAACACGACTAGTTGAGATTTGCAATTTCAGGAAAAGAAAAGGGTTGAAAGGTTGGAGGTTGAAAGCTTTCGCAGCCAAAAGTGATGCACGATACCGGCAGAGGAGGGCGGACATTGGAAGGCCTGCTGTCTATCTCTGAGTTCTCCTTTTGATGGTGTCGGAAGGTAGCCCGAGCCATCTCGTGGTAGAAGAGCTTCCGACCGGCTGAGCACGGTTGCCCATAGCGGTCATCTCGGCGCCGTTACTGTGATTTGGTCCGTACTCAAACTCGTCAAATCCGGATTCTGACCCGAGAATTCTTTGCACGAAGCATGAAACTCCGACTCTTCCCTGGCTTCTCATCCCGAGAATTATCGGAATCGATTGTCTCAAGGGTTATCTGTCCGGTAGTTGTCCATAGAACACCGATGGAGTCCGGGCTCTCCAGCCCGAGGATTCTTCGGGTTTTGAATGCCGCGCCGAGCAAGCTATAAGCGCCCTCTGTCAATATGGCCGCCCCCTCTCTTGTTGCAGCTGCTGGAGCCCTCCGACCCGGGCCGACGGAAGGAAGGAATCGGCAAGTTTCCAGTGTCCGCTTACTGTGGGCTTCCACGCACAGTGTAGTCGTCTGTCGCGCATGGTGTTGAAAACCATCGACATTTGAAGAACATGGAGAAGGAGGACAAGCAGGTGCATAGCTCAATTCTTGAACGATTCCATAGAATAGAGGCATTCAGTGAACTATTATCCCCGCTCTGTAGATTTCCTACGCGCGGTCGCTGCTCTGACAGCCTCTTGAGTTTCCCCTTGGATCATACTCCCAGCGGAGAACTGTGGAAGGTTCCGCGACTCAATAAAATTCTCGTACGAGGGTACGAGTGACTGCGAGTGCCAGAGAGACCGTCATCGCCTGATTCGGGAATAAAACTCATTCCCCTTCACCATGTCTCATTCAAGGTGGATCAGGCTGTGGATGCCCTGCTCTCGCGGACCACAGATCTCAAGAATAACATCCAGCAGTTGATCCTCCGGCTGGAGAACGAATATGAAACGTTGCAGTGGCCCGCTGTCCTCGACTACTTCGCGCTTATATCCGGCCAGATGAACAATCTCCTCAAGGTATCCTACTCCGCCGAAACACTCTCTCGCAGAATCATTCTCCGACAGGGGGAGAGTTCTTAACTCGAACGCGTCTCGTTGCAGGTGCTCCGCAGTGACAAGCTTCCCAAATTACGGAATCGGATAATCCTTCCGCTACTCGTATCACCCGATCCTGATCCCGATTTGCAGCGCGTAACCGACGGTCGAGTACCACTCTTCAATCATCAAGCAGTCCCTGACTATCTGAGAACCCTCTGCGATCCGGAGATCGAAGCCGCAGATCAGGTCAGATGAACCTCTGAGTTCTTCGCTCGGCGCTGCTTTCCACGTAGAGTACCGGGAGGGGATCACGCTAGCGCGGATTATTCACGACTCACTCTGACATCTCCAGGTGATCTTGAACAAAGCAGCACAGATGAACGGAGATGCGGCACAGAAACTGATTGCTGCTCACAACAGAATCTGTCAGAATGCCTGTGAAATTATCCGCTCCACCCGTGAGGACTGGGATGTGGATGCGACGAGTAGAGTTGCCCCGTCAATCATGAGCGGTGACACTATAGTTTTACTCAGCGCCATTTGCGGGTGAGCAAATGATTTGGAATCGGCGGATTTCCCCCACCGCAGAGTCTAGACCTATTGAGCCTAATTTCACCATCGTGGAACAATCAATTGAATCGTGTCTTTTACTTCATTACAGCGGTAGATATCTACGCGGACCAGAACGTGCCCCGAACCCGTCTCTGGGAAACAGCTGTCCGAAGCCGATGGGCGGACCGATGGGACCGGGGGTCCCCGGGGGGCTTCAATGGCTGTTGGTGGCAAGATGCCGACAGCCACCGTTAGAACAAACATCAAGAGTGCTAGAGGCATGTCATCGCATCCGTATATGCGTTAGATTGGTGGCAACTGCATTTCTGGGGACCGAGAATTTTAAGACTGTATATATGATGATGAGTATCCCAAAGCTTAGGTACCTTGTCGATTACTCGTCCCAGGATCAAGCTCTGGGAGAAATAAACTCTATATCAAATCCTCGACACCATGAGCCTCTTCCCTCTCACGGAAAAGCAAAGTTCCGGGGATCGAACAGCGACGCACTGAACTTAGGAATAATGAATCGCGCTTGCGAAGTTTCAGTCTGCGCCAGGCTGCGTCGCCTCCGATGGATTTCCCAGATCCAGATGAATCATTGGCCCCCTGCCTGATTGCATTTTTGGCGTCATTCCCAGAACCCCTGACTCACGATAGCGAGGACGACGAGCCGACAAGGCCGTGCGGAACCCCGTCAACCTTGTGTGAAGAACAACCTAGATGACTGTTTTTCGCCTTCTGGAGTTCTTCATTTCTCATGATCATGATTGTCCCTGGACTCACATATACTCAGGTGACGCCGCTATCGATGAACGTTGACGCTGATCTGACGCAGGCGGAGATTAATGGGACGTCGTAGATGCACCCTGACGGGGGGAGATTCTCCCAAATATCTCGGTCCATGTAGCCCAGTCGACCTGACGACGGTTGTGGACTCGGCATGGAGGAGGGGGGAGGGAAGAGACCCATCGGGATTTCTCTCGACTCAACGGAGAAGAATGGAAGACGGAGGTATCGAGACCTCACGGACATTTTCCACAGTCGGAATCATTTTTGTTCATCCTGCATCATGTGATACTGATCGACACAGTCCCATCGTCGCAAGCTCCCACGAAACCTCTGTCGGGATGAAAAGCCTCTTCTGATCGAATCGCATCAGCTTGAGCTGACAATGGAGTTTTACGCGGAGTTGCAGAGTATGGTTCTTAGTCGGAAACTTGATCTGAGTCGACGCTTTCTGCCGATAGGTGGCACGGTGCTACGCAAGCATCTGATTTTCTGTGGACTACCTTGACTCAATCGTTGCTCGCTGTGCTTCGCGATGGTAATCCGGAAAATTCCCCGTGGTGTGTGTGTGCACCTATGCGCGCTGATGGGCGAATGTTGTTCGTCGGCTGCTGCTCCTTCTTCGAAAGCTTTTCTGTGGTTCCTTGGTTCCTCTTCGAGAGATTCACGATCATTCTCCGAGACATTGACAAGTTCCGTTGTGGCAGCCAACCCGATGTCCACCAACACCGAAACCGACGTGGGAGACGCCCTCGAAACGTCTCTTCTCTAAGGATTGACGTCACTTTGACTCACAAGACGCTTTCTCAGACGGTCCCGGCAACAGTTTTTATTTATCACCGCTTAACCTCTCTCGTTCCCGCAAAGGCTCCACGACGAAAGCAGGGTGTCAGTTTCTTCGCAAGATGTCGCCAGCCGCGCTCCGAACGCTTTTAATAGTGCCGCTGTTGTTCATCCTGGCGGGATCAGAAACCACGACGACGCAGAGCCCAGAGACCGATGGCGCAGCCGGCATAGAGAATAGGGCGCATCGACTGATCGTATTCGATTATGACGATTCCGATTGCTCGACGCCGGATACGTTGAAAGGGAAATGCGGCCCTCTAGCCGAGTGCCCCGGTCTTCACAGGATTCGGGACTTGAATTTGTTGCGAAAGTACATTTGTGGATACAACGACCGAAGTCCGCTCCTGTGTTGCCCTCGACAGTTCAGACCGAACGCCAATTCCTCACCCTCGACGAGAGCCCCGAGCACGACTCGAGAACCGGAGGTCAGAGAGGTTCTCAGAGCGCGTAGACCCGCTCTGATTCCGGAAGAATGCGGAAACACAAACGCCTCGTTTACCCGAGTCGTGAACGGTGTGGATGCCAAGAAAGGTGATTGGCCATGGCAGGTCCTGGTGCTCATGAGGAACCGCGAAGGGGAGTTCGAGTCCCATTGCGGTGGAAGCCTCATATCACATAGACACGTCCTGAGTGCATCCCATTGCTTCGTGCTTTCACCAAAAAAAGTGACCGACGCGAGCCTGTTCAGAGTGCGACTCGGTGAGCACGATCTGTCGAGGAGATCTCAAGATTCGGTGGAGCGTTCGGTGGTTCGACTGATCACCCATGAGAACTTCGAATACGGTCTCAACACGAACGACATCGCGTTGATGTTCATGAACCAAGACGTGACCTTCAACAGATACATCTCGCCGATCTGTCTACCGTACAGCAAGAATATTATTCCGGACAATATCACCGAGAAATACGCGTACGTGACCGGCTGGGGACGAACGAGATACCTCGGAAAAACCGCCGAAGTTCTCCAGCAGGCCAGTTTCCCTATCTGGGATAGCAAACGATGCAGTGACGCTTACAAAGCTGTACATGTGAGTACGATCCGTTTTCCCGAAGTCTGGCGTACCGACGTAGCTCCCGGAAAGTCTAATTCATTCGTGACGTCTCTTGAAATCAGTTTATCGACTCGTTCCGCGTGAAATTTACGCGGTGTTGTCCGTCTTTGTCGCTGTTGACCGTTGGAGCAGGAGCGATTCGATTCGGCTGACAGAAAGTGGGAGTCCCGAGAATTTTGTTATGTCATTTAAGAAGATTCTGAGTTGTTGCTCCGCTTACAGATCGACCACGTCGACAGAGAAAGATTCATCTGCGCCGGAGACGAATCAGGAGTACAGGATTCGTGTCAAGGAGATTCTGGAGGCCCTCTCGTTCGACCCGAGGGGTATGCACCCACGAGATTCTACCAAGTTGGAATCGTATCCTTCGGGGTCCGCTGCGCCACCAAAGGCTTCCCTGGAGTTTACACCAGGGTGACGAACTACCTTGACTGGATCAACAAACATATCTGAAGCGATCGACGAAAGCCACTGAGAAGCTTCAAAGCGATTGTTTAATATGAGTTGTCGCCACATTGTCCGACACCAAGAACGGTTGAATAATTTGGAACCGACGCGAGCCGTAGGATGTTCCGTTCCAAAAACCCAATGCTCAGAGGTTTCATGTTTCACTGTCTTCTCGACGCTATCTCAATAGGAAAACGCCATGCGACCCCTTCCTTTCTTCGTGAGATGAACTTCGAGCCCGAGACGCGGAGCAACCACTCAACCGTCGATTCTACGTGGAACGTAGATGAAAGCAATATCATCGATTCCAAATCTAGTGTTCGGCACGCCTAGGCGCGATCTAGCTCCACTTAGGTTTCTCATGTCGCCGGAACATTTACCGAAGTTTCTCATGCTGCTATAGATATTTTCTGTTTTGATCGCGACGAACCCCTTCGGCACAAAAGTCGGAAAATATTGCGTCCGTGCCTCGATAGACGGGCGTAGATGTATCCGTAATCTCACGACCCGAGCAACGACGGGAAGGAAGTCTCCATCCACTGATTTTGCTGCCGATCGATTTGGAAGTTCCGGCGAATCGATTCCGTTCTCGAATAGAGTTTCGGCAGAAGTCGATATTTACTAACAGAAGTGGCCGAGTTCAGAGGAGAAGTGATAGAATGCATTCTCGTTGACTCTCTGTACATATGTAGATCGAATAAAGAAGATCATTCAAAGGCGAAAGGTCATGCTGCGGGAGCTACATTCAGATCTCTTGACGATGCTCCGGTTCTCCATATCGATTGAGCCCGCACCTGACTCGTCCAAATATCATTCCGTGAGCCAAGAAACCCGTCTGGTGGGTCATTAATTATAATACTATCCGCAACCGGGGTCTACGTGGATCCGAAAAGGTTCCTGAGGATCATTGTCAGGCTTTTCCAGAGGCCATATGACGAGCGGTCCGCATGGCCCTCAAATATAATCATGGTTTAGGGTACATGTGTAAGGAGATACGGAATTCCTTGCATTTGTTGCCACAACAAAATGTGATCAGATCACCATTTGCAGGCATCAATTCAAATGATAAAGCAATTCATAATTTCAATTCATCTTCATTCCATTCTCGTCGGTCGGGTTGGGATTCTTTCCGCAGGCTGAGCAACGTGGAACTGAATCTCCCGCTCTCAGGAGAGACTGGATGTATCATCCTGAGCTCGGTGGGGGGAATATTTATTTTCGTCCTACATCCTTTTCTTGGATTTAAGCGAGTCTCGACTCCCCCGATCGGGTGACCGCTCCGTTCATTAGCTGACAATTCTTCCTGATCACCTGAATTATCCGTTGAACAAGACCGATGTCTTCTGTCGATGGGTTCTCAGAAATAGCTTTCCAAACCAGAGTCAAAGGACGAAAATACTTTAATGACTTTCTAATGTCCCCGACGGTGGCAGATTCTGAGCAGTAGTTCCCTTGGAGTCACCTGCTTCTATGAGAAGTTCTATGATGCGAAGAGACTGGATCCTTCTTCAACTTCACACTGTTTGCCTCGACAACAAAAACACATTCTTCATCAGAATCCTTTTTTTGGCTTTTCGGAAGTTCTATTTGTGATCGCGCTTGCTTCCCTCATGCATGCTGAACGGGAATCCTTTTGTATGCCTGTCGGTTAGACGATTCTTCCCTTTCTACTCCTCTGCAGCGCGTGGAACGCATAGCATGAATTTTAGGATTGTAGAGATTGAATTAAATTAGGGGCTAAAGCGATCCATCATCGCAGTTGCCAGATGCCTTCGAGCACACACTGACTCCCGACCGTATGTTTGAAGGATCTGCTCGAGCTCCAGCGGGTCAGACGACGCGATTCTCTCTGTCTGCGGACCTCGGTCTCACGGAAACGGCTTGCCTCAAAAGAGTGACTGAGTGAGACCGGCGTTTGATTGTTTCTGATTGTGAGATTTCCTCTCGCGAGAGCTCGCCCTCTGTAGGAGAATGAAGCAGGACGGGAATATTTATCTCGAGATTTATCTGGAGTGCACTCCGCGAGTGTGATATTCCGGTCCGTGTGCTGAGGGACAGGCACGTCATGATTCCGATCCTCCGAATTCTGGCTTGGCTCTCTCGGGAGAAGATCGTGGGCACGCTTCCGGTACTGACCATTCTACGAATGCATGTAGCACCCTCATAGAGAACTGGATACCGCATCGCAGAATGCTCCTGATTCGCTACGGGAGCCTTTCACAAATTCGTCCGTCCAAAGCCAGTGGCAGAGCTTGGGCAAAGACGGTCCGGGAAGATCAAGAGAACTTATTATCTTGACCACCCTGAAGCTCGATGTGAGAAGCTGATTCGTCTAGTCAGAGAGGTTGGATAGCCGATAATACGAAATTTTTGTCTGTCTCCTGGAATTCCGAAGGTAGTCCCGTCCACCCGTCGCATGCGGGTGATAGTCAGAAAAAAGCATTTCTTTCTCTGAAAATGCAAATGCTTCAATCGTGGCCGAGCTTACAGAAAACTCGATTCTTCAGCGATGGAGTCTCGCTTTCAGACGGTGGGGAAACCCTTGGAAGCGTATAATCCCCGAAAATGCTCAGACTTCAGCATTTATGAGCTCATTCTCTCGGCTGAGCTTTCTCGTGTTTCGTGCGGATCGTTCCCAAGTTCCATTTGACTGAGCGGAACTAGTTCGGGACACCGGATCGAGAATACAGAGAAGCATACCATCAAACGCTCTTTTCGTTTGGAATTTGTTCTCTTTCGTAAGCGGAAGAGCACCCGAAACGTTCTGTGTCTTGTTTATCATTCTTCTGTGAAATCACGGCATTCACGCCTAGCTCGAGTGATAATTTGAATAATCTCCCGTTGCTATTCGTCGAATGCTTGGGGGAGTCCTTCAGAAGCCGGGGAGAAAACGTGGGACTTGTCTATCGAGACAACTCAATAATGTAGGTAGGAAGTGAGCGCAGGCGGGGTATCAATAACCCGCCTGTGATTCTCCGTGAGACCGCTTCGAGCCGCCGATGCTCTCGGAACTTCCGGACCTTCTCACCCACCCTCCTAAGGCTCGGTCCTTTCATGAGCCGGCGCCGTGCTATTCATAATTGCGATCACGTCTTTCCTCGGCAAACTATCAGATTCTCGTAATTATAGAACGGTAGATCGCTCGATTGCAGAGTGTTCAAGCGGTACGGAAATATTGAACATCATCGGGGAACCAGTCGGAATTGAGCACACGTGTGGGCACTCGGTCTTGCACACAGTCGCTCTGCGTCGCGCCTAGAGAGAGCAAGAAGAGTAACAATGCTAAGATCGTACTTCACAGGATCATTTCTGTAGTCGATCTAACGTTTCCGCTCGCCGGATTCGTACATCCTGAAGCTCCGATGATGCGCTGAGGGTGCGAGCCTGAGCGTGAAACTGGTGTGATATAACCGCTTACGGTTAACTCACACCTTGAAGATCGTTCGCTCCTGGAAACAGGGGAGAAGGCACGCATCCAGTCTGAGAAGTTTCAGCCCGGATATAAAATCGAAAATCATAAATGTCAGGATATCAACAATCAGGACTCGGTCATGTGCTGTCCAAGATAAAATTCCAAAATGCTGACCATCAGCTGCTTAAACGCAGGGAAAATCCCGAGGAGAACGGAGATAAGTGCATTGAAATCTAGAGAGGGAGAGAGAGGGTGTGATTCGCACCCTGTGCGCTCTGAAATAGGGGATGTGCCCCTCTTCTCCTCATCTGACTTGGCTCGCAAGATGATGCTTACGTTAGGTCCGTTCGAATCGATGCCCAGCGGGACGTTCCTGCGGAGAGAATCGGAATCTGATCTGAAATTGGGAGCACCCTCAAGTCCCGTAGGCAATGATTAACTCACCGGTTACATTCGCGATAGTA
Organism: Galendromus occidentalis; assembly: GCF_000255335.2. Classification (NCBI taxonomy): domain Eukaryota; kingdom Metazoa; phylum Arthropoda; class Arachnida; order Mesostigmata; family Phytoseiidae; genus Galendromus; species Galendromus occidentalis. The sequence goes on from NW_003805439.1 coordinate 1,197,020, forward strand.
TGTAGCTTTCAAAGCCGGTAACAAAAGTAAACGTTGTTCAAGACACGGGCTTGTCCACGAAATCCTGCCCAGGAGAACCTCAATATCCTCGATTGATTCTTTCTCTGTATATCGCTGACGCCTGTCACGACGCCATTATCTACGAAGTCGAATTGGATACGAAGATGGAGGGAATCGTAAAACAGACAATCATTTCCGAGGAGCTCGCATTCCTCAGGGAAGCACGGCAGCCCGATTTCATCAATCTTGTAGGTGTTCGTGAGCGCTCATCTGGCAAAAGTTCTGTGAGAAAACGCCCTTCTAGAAAAACAATGAATTTAAAGAATCGCGGTAGGCAGAAAACATCCGACGGTTTCTGAAACAAAGCTCGATCGACACATTGTTATTCCGAACCGAGGTGATATCAAGAGCAGTCAGAGAAAAGAAGGAGGCAGCAAACTAAAAAAATTAACCACGTTGCACGCCTGTATTTCTCCTTCCGGTGTCGTAATTTATCCATCACTTTTCTGTGAGCAATCGCTATGGTGTCTCGCAAGATGTTCAACACGAGAAGCTTGCGGGGTACTCATTTCTCTTGTTCTGAGCACCCTCGAACATTGTTGGCTCTGCTCCAGCGAGGAGCGAGATGGGAGGAAAGGTCCCGGACGATTCCATGGAAATCCTGGATTTTTCTGATAGGGGAAAATTCATCTCTTCACAACTTGGGATCACTTTTCGCAAGCCCCATTTGATCTCGGGTCAACGATATTTTCTGGGAAGGCTATCGCCTGCTTGATATATGACGAAAGTCTTACGCGAGCCTTTGGAATTCCATCAGCATACGAGTCGACGAGGGTCGTCAAGGGTGTTCCCGACATATCACAGAAAGGTCGACGAAAATTGGGAATCCGCAATGAGAAGAAACACATCCGAAAATTATAAACAGACAATACTTGATTGATTTTTGCCTCGGTCGGGAGACGGCAATTCGACAATAAGCTTTCGGAGATCGTTTGAGCGCTTTGCGCCCTCGTTCCATCAAATCACCACATTCAACTTCCGTGAATGAGATCTCTGTTCTTCTGGCCGGGCATGTCTGGGCTCCTTCTTCAGGATCGGGCCGCGATCATCGAGAGCACTTCTCATGAACCCGAGGGCTGTGAGAGAAATCGTACCGGAAAATCGATATCGCGGCGCAAAGACCTCCGAGTATTCTCTTATAGAACAACGCCTGAGGAGCTGGAGACATCGCATGACGAGCTAGTGATCGCGAATCGACTCATCAAGTCGCTGCACTTGTAACTATGTCGCGAGGTGCGACCCTTGGCGTCGCAGTTCATGTTCGATCCGAATCCGAGATCCGAGCGTGTAGCCCTTAAGATCGTACTTCACAGGATCATTTCTGTAGTCGTTTTAACGTTTCCGCTTGCCGGATTCGTACACTCTGAAGCCTCGATGATGCACTGAGGGTGTGGACCTGAGCGTGAAACTGGCGTGACGTAACCCCGCTCGTTTACATCACGCCTTGAAGATCGTTCGACCCTGGGAACAGGAGAGAAGGTCCGCACTCGGTCTGAGCGGTGTCAGCCCTACGATAGACCCAAAATTATTCGGCTCCGTGCCATAGCTCTGACAAACGTTTTCGATCTTCAGAATTCAGAGTCCTTGGAATATCCTGGCACAGAGAAAACTAATTAGATTCCTGTACGTCTAGTGGTCGTTCACGAATCGTTCAACTCCGGCTAGGGTTCTACCACAATTTTCCCTGGCATCCGGTCTTGGGGCACACATATACCCCCCATGGGTTCTTCATTCCGCCTTTTGCAGCTCATTGGCCGGATGAGGAGCAGCTCCGAGGTATCGAAATATCGCCATCATCGGGACGATAACGGTCGACGTTTAAGGTGCGAAATACGGTGGCGACGGCGAGCATTTTCGTGTCACTCCCCATCAAGACGGTTCCGTTCGGCATGTGACGGCCTGGATGATGACTTCAGTTTCCGGATGTAGCAAATCTGGCAATTTGATTGAATTGCCATCTGAGTTCCTCGTACGGTCACGATGCGATTTCGAGACGTCGCATGTCAAACTTGCTATCCATCGCTGTTACATGCTGCTTCCCCATTTTCACTGGATACGAATACAGCACCTCTCAAACTGAAATCCAAAGCCGACGGACTCTGCTGGCAAATAGCGGTGATAAAGGATTAAATTGTCAGCGCTGAGCTCGTGCAGAGAAAGACGGGAACGGGCATCGAGCGAAGATAGCATTCATTGAATCGAAGAGATTATGAGTGGTCGGAGAGCATGGATCCATTTTTCACGATCGTCTTCATTCCCCGGAAACCGATGAACAAGGTCTCCACGTCGTGGAAGGTCCTGAAACTCTTCGAGCTCCGCACAGGCATGGTATCCAATGATTTGGCGCCATCTCTACCTCAATATGCTCCTAGTGTTTTTTTTTCTGCTGTTGAATGAGGTTTCACGTCTCAGACGAAACGGCTCGTCTGCCTGAGGCTGCGAATATATGCATGAAGAAATTCTGTGAGCGAGAACTTTCCCTCTTCGCGCCTATCGACTCGCCAGACCGATCGGAGCCATGAGACTTGAGCCCCGTATATATCGGGATTGGAAATTAGAACAGGAAACCTTGCAATAGAATTCTCCAAGTCGATCAATCCTCACTGATGTCGATCTGCTTGTCGACCCTGGTGATTCTGGCCTTTCTAACGATCGGAACGAGTCATACATGGCTCCCACCGTATATAGCGGCGAATTCCTAAATTTCTCCTCCGCTTGAAAACATTAGTTTCATGAGATGCAAATCGACAACGAGATCCTAAGCGAGGAGGCTCGAGCGACATCGAGGAGGAATATTCGAAGGAGTCGGTCCGACAAGAATAGTAGTCTATTCAAAGCGAAATTAGAGGCCGGCCCTGAGTCACTCAAGAACTCTTCACCTCGACGATCATCACAGACGATTCCGCTGTTTTTCGGTGATCGATGACTGTGTCCGACGACGGTCGTCGTAAGGAAAGACTCGCTACAATGCGAGAAATATTCAGTACATCGAGAAGCGGGTAATTGATGGGTATAAAAAATCGAGACATGAAGGGGGCTTCTCCGGAGAAGAACGGAACTTCAATCTCCGTCACACGGCAGATAGAAGCAGATTTCCACAGCATCGATGCTATCAAATCCACTGACGCTGCCGACGCCGACGTACCCATTCCCTCGGATAACGGGGTTCTGCGGTGCTGCAGCTGAGGGCAAGTCGGTCTTCGCCCTTCGCCAAGCGACTCCGTTGACTTTCACTTCGCTTTCTCTCGCAGCTAACTAGCCGCGCGCGCGCCGTGCAGGTCTTCCATTAAGCTTCGGATCGCCTTGTCCTGCTGCCGGGCGATGAGAGTTGATCATTATCGTCTGGGTAATTATCAGAACTGGCGTGGGACCGATCAGGAGACGGTGCCATCGAAAGTGGTTACCTTGGAGCTCGCGAAGCTCCGAGAGGGGAAGTAGAGAGAGCCTGCGACAGAGAAGCTAACAGTCTTCTGGAAAAAATAAGTCCTTCATTCACCATTAGGGACTTCTGAGCGACCGACGTGAAAATTGGACATTCGCTCAAGTGGATCGTTCCTGGCGGATACCCAGTGCGTTCTCGCTCTGAACAGTTTCGTTCTGTGCCAGTTTGTGCTCCCGAAGAAGTTTCTCCTCTCGAGGATACAATCATTAGTGTTGTATTCGACTCTTCCCACCTCCTTACATCTGAATTATGTCACTCCCCACGTGGCAAGCATGGATTCACTGACGCGTGCCAGCGTACTTCAATGAAGAGAAACTTATCAGTCTTCATCGGCGGCGTCATAGGAAGCATTTCACCGTCTCTGTCCAGATGCTCTCCGACTCGATTTGTTGAATCAGTCAGGTCCGAGTGATACGGACACCGTATATCATTCTGTGGGATCGAGTGCCGAAAAGACACAAGGGACCGATACACCGGCGAACGGTCAACTGTCCACCGAGTGAAAAGATTTTGAAAGACTTTTATTGTTATTGTGGTGGATCGCAAATTCAAGCTTGACATAAGTGAAAAGTGCGCGACGTGCTGTGCGTGGAATCTCGCTCCGAAATGGGGTCTAGACGACGGAACATCGTCTTTCGGAGTGCTTTCGTTATCCTGATCTTCCTTCAGATCGGCACGATCTGTTCCGCGCAGGATGAAACCAAAATAGCCTCGGTGAGTTTCCAACAATGGGCGTGGTGCAAGTTCTCTCCTCATTTTTCGTCGAAGCAGCCTGAGGACGCTTCGCGGCTCGGTCAAGATCGTCGCGGTTTTAGAACCGCGTCCTCCATCGACAGATATGTAGATAAATCGAAAGCTCACAGTTGTTCGGGAGAAAACAACAATAGTCTGGCGGAAAAGTGCTGCCCCACGAGCCCGACTCATGGGCCAAAGCAGAGTAGCGAGTATAGTAGCAGACACCACCGCTCCATTTGCTATAGGGCTGACATGCCCCGGGATAGGCCCAATCGGTATCCGGGGTCTGTTTCGGTCAGTAGAAAGGAAATGAAAGAATCCGCAAACTGATAACAGTCTTCGCTGTTGACCGATTTGAAGCTTTTCCGCTTTACCACGTAAACGGAGCTATCCGATATCGGTGTTTGTGAGAGCATAAAAAACGAGCGCTCAGGAGCAAACGTTGAAAGAAGACATTACCCTTAACGATCTAAGTTGCGTTACGGGCCCGTGAAGTACGCGGAGAGTTCGCCCCCACCGATACGTTCTACACGATCACCTGCTTTGAACGGCAGCTCTGCCCCCGAACGAGAAGTTCACGGATCTGTTGAAGACATTCAGTGAACCAATGTCGTCATGTCACGGTAGAGTTCAAAAATATAAAATCGATGGAAATCACTCCACGGTTGGGAGTTTCTCATCACCTACTGTCATTGAACCGTCTAACACTCAAGATAACTGACTGAGTGAGAACATACGACTCGAGCCGGTCGGAGGCGGTGTTTAATTCTTGGAAAACGTTCTGCGAAGCGCGGCAGGATTACCCAAGACTCACACACAAATGCTCGAAATTCTGCTCCGCTACGATGGGTCCGACTTGCGGGGAGTTTCCAAACTGCGAACGCTCGAATTGCAGAGTTGAACAATTTTGATCTTTGGAAATTCGATCTGGAATTTCCCCCTGAGAGATCGCAGACTCAGAGTACACTGCCGTGTCCCTCGCTCAGTCACTCATATGCTTCCGTCATCGTCTGAGATATCGTAAGTCGTTCAGATTCAGATAATTCGGCCAGAGCATGAGTCACAGACGAAATAATAATCACACAATGTCTCCTCGAAAATTGTCAAGCTCTCCTTTCATGCGATCCGTCGTTCTCTTCGCATTCGTAGCCTACTCATATATGTACGTACTTGCCCGCAGCTCCAGTTCTTTCCATTCGGTTGCGCAATGAGTCCGCTCGTCTCCTGTCCAGACTTGGAAATATCGCTCACGCGGATCCCTTCGCGAAAATCACACCTATGACTTGATCAGAAATCAAAGCTGCAAGGGAGTGGCAACAATTCTCTGGCCAAGTGTGAGACGCATCGATTGCTGGGGAATTCTCGGTTTCCTTGTTCTGTCCCGACGTTCCTCGTCGCGTGCTCGCATATCGACTAACGGAACTGAGCGGATGTTGGACAAGATTAATATACCAAAGAACAGCCTACAGAATAGATGGATGAATGGACACCGAAGACAACGGATAGATCGAGAAACATGTTTCGGGGGCGTATTACATGCTGAGCAAGCTGAATGTCGTAAGCGTTCGCGCGATTCTCCATCGGAAAGCGTTCTCTGACGATTGTCGTTCTCGCGCGTGAACATACAGACCGACGGCAACGGTCTGCAGCACTCACAGTGTTGTAGGTAATTACTCCAATTCGCACCAGTCGTGGGGTCAGCTCTACGGGAAGCCTTGAGGGTAACATGATCGAGCAACACCCGCGGCCGGAATCGAGGATAAGAATAAGGACGCTCGGCCAGTCGATAGTTCGAGAGGGACTTCATTTCGGTGAATCGAATTTTGCGGAAACCGATCTTAGGGCGTTGGCCGAGCATTCCTTGATTCGAGCATGCGCGAGAGGCAAGCAAATTTCATTGCGGCCTATTCTCGATCTCCCGACTGACCGCGCTTAGTTCAAATAGAGACATCTCGGTTCCAAGCGGTCTGAGTGAACGACGGGTCGACCGGGAGGCCAGCATGCTGTTGCAGCCAAACAAGCAGTTTAAAGTTTAAAAGGCAGACTTTCGTGAGTCAATGGCAACTTTCGAGGAATCTGACTGACCACCGGCGTTGAAAGAACACCGCTCCGCGACTACCGAGAAAAACCACAAGCTTTATTTATTAGTCGCTTCGTTTGAAATTCAAAAAGCCTCCCGCCATCTTCCGGCGAGATCTGTGCCCGTCCAATCCGAGCATTGCAGTTTCGCAGCGCGTCCTCGATTATTGCGCTAACGAGCATTCTTCTTGACGGTTCCTTTTGCGCCGCTGTTGTGCTTTAAGGGGAGCGTTGCACAGTCAGTGACTTGACAGTCATGTGCCGCCGCCAAAACAGCGAAACTATTCCATTTCGTCGTCGAAGGAGGTTCGCTCGTCCGGATACTTTTCCGCCATATTTTCCGGATGTCAAAAAGATCGTTTCATTCGGAATCATAAAGTTTGGCGATGTCATTTGCGACAGCTCCGACATTCCATCGGCGTCGGTGATCAGACTGGAGCCTTTCCCTGTACCCTGCATCAGTATCGGGCTCCCGATTGAATAATTTGGGATCCGTTCGATGCGAGCGGCTTCACGGCAATTCGAAAGCAAGAGAACTTCTAACCGTGAAAAGATGACACTGCGGAAAAGTAGAATGACGACTTCGGTAGCGCGGAGAAGAAGATAACCCCAGAGAAATACGCGAGGTCGCCGATGATAGATTCCCCCGAAGGCTTATTACAGAAGAAGTTCTTCCCGCGGCTGTGAAACGATCGTGAAATAATAGTCAACGCGGGTGCCTCGATACCTCGATTGAATAAGATTCCAGTGCTCCTGCAAGTCGCACGTACGGCATCATAATCGCCGAAGACACGCACCGCCATCCACCGTGGAAAAACATTCGCTTTATTCATAAGAATATTACCTCTGACGTCATTGGCCACCACAAACCACACGATACCAGGCCAAGATAATGGGCGAACGGCATTGATCTATATACAGTCGAAGGGGCGTCAGGGTGAACGGTCGAATTAGAAACACAGACCGCGTTTGGATTCTGTAGTCTGGTTAGCGAGCGCAGTGTTTCTTTTCGCCACGGCATCCTTGATTGGAATTGATTATATTATTTATTCATGTGAGAACCAGACAGAAAAAGGAGCAAACAACTCTGTTAATGACTTCGACGCGTGCTGCGGAAAATCAAAGGGATCAGAGGGGCCGCGACCCATGTCGCGACTGATTGAGAACAAAAGCGTGCGAAATACAATACATCGGTGCGAGGGGAGAAGCTGATTCGACTTGATCGCTGCACTTACATGGACTCGGGGCGAACCTCAGTGACTCCGACATTCCCCTCAGACGGTAATGGTGATGGTTATGCGAAGGCTGACGAGCTGCGACAAAGAAAGCGCCGCTGTTCCGTGCTGCGACGCGACGTGTGAGTCCCCGACAAAGGAGACGATCAACGTTCGAGCGGGCATATTTACTGCATCGTGAGCGATGAAAAGAGCTCACTTCCAAAAAAAAATCGAAAGATGAATACTGGCGATTACATCTGCGGTAAGCGCCTCCCCGGAGCTGGAAGACTACATGCGAAGAGCACTCACCGCATTGCGTTCGGAGAGCTGGAGGTCCGGTGTTACGAAACGTCTCGACCGAAGCTGGCCGCCGATCAGGACGCGATGTCGCGAGCGATAGAAACCGACGTGCTGAAAAGTAACATGTCGTCCAATGGACCCATTAGCGAGCGATGAAGGGCTTGACGAACAATTCGGATATACGAGCGGAATCCTCAGATGACCGCGGCTCCGTACCGGCTACACGATCCCCGAAGATCTCAGAGGTCGACGAAATGCAGACGATAGAGCCGGCTCATGGAAACACGCCTGATTGTCATTATCGGCGAGCGGAGCTTCTCCCATTAGCCGGAGACGATACGTTCTACTCGGTGGGAGTTATGGTGAATCTGGAGTCGAGCCCTGGCCGTGAGCCGACACAAGCTCGAAGCCCTCCGAGGATTTTCGGCTACAACCTTCCTCAGAAAAATTTGTCGAAATCTTCGCATGACCCCCGTAATTTCGGAACCGTCCGATAACAGAATCGCTCCTGGAGACACGATCTCAGAGCTCTGCATTCTCGCGGGAAGAGTCCGAGGCAACCCGCGCGCGGCTCCTCGGCGACCTGCTTGGGAGCCACCTCGTGTCACCTTGTTGGAAGGCGGGGTCAAGGCTTTCCTGTCTCTGGAGCGAGGAGCCTGAGGACGACTCTCGAATTATGGCCGCCCCAGCTGCCGTTCTCGACATCTGCATGTGACAGCAATGAGAGTCCCCGCGGCAAGCTGCCGGAAGGTGCACAAGGAGGTTCGATCGATTCCGGATTCAGGACCGTTCTCAAAACTGTTCTTCTCCGCACAGATCCCGTCAAAATGGGCTCGACACATGAGCTCTGAAAATGGGAAATTCGGGATGATACTGTGGAGGAATCAGACGTTCGACTTCATTGTAAATTCCGATTCCGGAATTCCGATTCACCGGATATCAAGGGAGATGGATATGCTCGAGTGTACCATAACTCTCAAACGGCATTTTCGCACGGAACGACCCCTCGCTGTCCCAGCTGCGATTTCGTGCGAACCTCGATCACCGCTGTGGGAGCAACGAACTCTTAAGACTCCAGAAGACGGCATCTGACTGAAATCCTAGACTGCCGCCCATCCTGTTGAGAGAACGTTGAGTTGGTGCAAAGATGCGTATCTTCTCTATGCGAGAATCGTCAAGCTACGCCAAAGACAGCCTCGTCCGAAAGCTAAATGTTCTACATACGCTTGAATTGGGGCCACTGACGAACTACGGAAAATTCGTATCCTCACGGTGCGGGTCCGACATAGATGGTTTCTCAGCTGCTCCCCGACAAATGCAGTGGCGCGATTTTGAGCCGCTTATCATTCACCGATGGTATCTCTTAATATTCGAGCGCGAATTATCTCATACAAATCATGACGGAAAACAAGACACTTGACAAGTTCTCGCGAGCGCCCGTTGGATCGGCTTTCGAGCAATAAGCTTTTGAAAGTCTTGTTGACGCCTCCGTCTGACAGGCCGCCCCGTTGTATCAGAAGATGCTTTCACTCAATCTTGACTAAAGCAAACAGAAGTTCGACACTCGTATCGAGACGAGCAGCGGGAGCAGTTTGGCGTCACGGGTAATTTGCCTGAAAGAAATCCATCGGTCAACACTCACAAGTGAATGCGACGTGTCGTTTCCGAGCAATCCCAATCCAGTTCACGTTCACGGACCGTAATGCCGTCTGACTGATGGGCGAATCTCGGGCTCGATGACGATAGATACTCGCCGAAATTGCCGTCTTGAAGCTCATTCGGAACACAAGGCTGAGCGGCGCGAGGAAACTTCTATGATGGAATGAACAATTACTCGAATGGGTGCGGTTCAATCGGGAAAGCAGCCCCCACAAAACGACTCCAACGTAACGTAGAAGGGGGTTGCGGAACGGGGCCATGCGAAGTACCGAATTTACCGATCGAAATGAAACATTTCGAATGAATCCATTTCACTTACAGAGCAACAATGATGAGACGACCACCAGCCCATCGACGGAAGAGGCGACGACGACTCTGAAGCCCGTACGACAGGCTTGGGCCAAGGTCGAAAACATGATCAAAGGAGTCATCGATGACCAGTTGCGGTGAGTTGACTAGGAAGTAAAGTGATTTTCTCTTGAGGTTCCATCATGGGACCCCTGTGATTTAATTTCTGGGGCGCTTTTCAATCGCAGGGTGTACTCCCGTGCGGAGATTGGTGCTAATTATCTGAAAAACATCTTTTCAACCATTCCGTTCCAGGAAAAATTTACCCTCCCTACTGCGAACATCGTCTGAGGCTGACATGAGCGCCGAGTGTCAAGCAGCGAACTTCAAGCTCTTCCAGGGGCTCCGTGCACTCAAGGCGTGGGCTGTACAAAGTGAGTGATCCCAACGTTTCGCACACTCCGATTTTCGTTGATTGACGATCGGTCCTAACTTCGGGCTCTCATCGAGGTGTATCAAGCTCATCTCAATCTTTAGCGTTGACGTCTGCATTCTGAATGTTTGTTTCGGTTGCGCCTCGCGGCTGAAGTAGAAGCGCAGCGTAGCCAATCGACTTCCTGAGCCGAAAAGCAAAGCGCTGTCGGCTTCCAACTGAGTTCTCGATCACGGTCATGAATCGTTTCGTTGCTGGGATACCCCACCAGTCTTTAAAGTGCTCCGCCGGTAGCATTCTATATATTTTCTAATTCTACCCATGAAAAGGATTGTTACGCCACGTTTGCTTGCACCACTATCATCATCGCCGTGCCACCCTTGATCAGCGGCACGAAAAGCTCACCGCTGATCCCGGCAGTAATTCCAATGTCAGGCCTCTTGTCCGAACCTTTGGTTCAAACACAAACACGGTGAGCCCCGGAGAAAGACATGCTCTAGTCGATGATTCGAGCGACACATCGTCTCACGCGATGGATTCGCGAAGCTCGTCTCATTAATCCACGAATTTCGGAAAGGCGAGGAGAAATCCGATCTAGACCGCAAGTATTCGGAGCACACGAATCACGATTTCGTACTCGTCACCCGGTCTTGTACCAATAACTTAAACTTCGCTGTAATCACTGTTGTAGCACAACAGTATTTAACGATGTTTATAGGTGTTGTTGACGCAATTCCCGCCGTCGTCGATGGAATTATCCAAAAGAGGGCACGTTCCGGGGAGAATATGCGGACCGTCTTGAGGAGCATTCACTGATTTTATTCACGAAGTCGAAGTGCGGCAAATGTGGATTAATTAGAAGCGGAGTGAAAGCGCTCATGGACACCATACGGGGCCGGTCGCGAAGCTCGCGCAATATTCTTTCTAAATAATCTACGGCACCGTTACACGCCAAAGTCATACACAGCAAATGTCATTGATCGGACGCGTAGACGCGTAGAAGGTTACTTTCTCACGGTAAACAATTTATATTTATTGGTCATGGGATCGGGTGGATTCGAAGATTATTGAGTTCGTCATAGTTATGATCTTGAGCTCGCAGATTTGTTGATTCTCTTGCCCGTTCCCAGCCGGGAAAAAGTTCCGAGAGCTGTGGCCGGAGAGTACTTCGCGGCGTTCTGGAATTTGGGTCGTCCTTGCGAATCTCTGGAGGTAGGGAGCTTGAATTCACTTATCGAGGAACGACGAAAAAAGTCGATCTAGTCCGATAGACAGCCCCTATTCATCCGGGTTGCAGGGCGTCGATCAAATCAGTGTAATTGCGCTAGTACAGAAAACTATCTTGTTCGATCTAATCTCTCATCATTGGGTGAAACTAAACTGCTGTTAGAGGCGATATCGCAGATGTAGTTATTTCCATCGACGCTCCCATCAGATAAGCTAACCATTCTATTAGTTCGATTGCGTTCCCGCACTGTCCGATCGTTCATTCACTAACGGTTACACCGGAGATAATAATCGTTCGGTCGACAAACAATTGTTTTTCTAAGTACGCTTTCCGCGGTGGGGACCGACCCCAGAAAACTGCGAGGCGCGAACAGTGTTCCGTGAAGAAGATTATAATGAAGTTCGAATCCGCAGAAACGGACATCGCGAATTCTCGCCGCTTTCGGAGCGTTGCTCACGAGCTCATAAGAAGGCCCGCTGGCAGCCTTGAAGAAAAGTTCATACTCAACTTGAGCGTAACTCCAGCGTGACTTTAAGTCCCTGCGCTGGCGTCGCCATCGCTTTCACCAGTGGGGTGGCTTGGTTCAATGTCGGGCGGCCTGCTTGCTCACAAATCGACCGGCCGGCCGAAGAGCTAGTCTCCGGGACGATAGCCCTGTGGAATTTTCTCTCCGAAAGCGTAATCTGTAGCCGATTCCCATTATATAAAACGCAGGCGTCTTTGGTGGCTCAGGATACAGCATTTTGTTTTCCGGCACTTTCCGGCGCGCAAATATAGATGCCAATTTAAACCCCGCTTCGTCCAATCGTCCGTCGAAACGATACCAACCTTTAGCCCTTATCGCTTGCGTCGCGTCGCCGTCAGATGTCCGTTTCCAACAGATGCTCGGGCTCAATGAACAAGCATTCTTCTCGATTTGTCTTAGTATTAGACATGAGCTTTCTGCTCAGGAATCGAGGCAGCCGCCTAGAACACTTAACCCGAGATCAGACTCTAAGGAAATTCTCCCGACGTTTCCGAGCGGCTTGCCGGTCCTGCTCGAGGTCTTTTCTGATTCAAGTCCGCGACGCGAGGTTCCGGATTGCGGAAGTGAGGAAGCACTTCATGCCAGGTATTTTCGGTTGAAGCGGCGCGGCGGAGCGAGTTTGAAAAATCGATTGAATTCGACCATCCTTTCTCGAAGTTGCGTGTTTCATCCACACGTTCCATACAATGATCGACCGCAATAGGGAACTCACTCGGAGCGGCGAACCACAATCGCAAGATTCCTCCGGATCCGATAGCTCAGGGCACTGCTTCCCGGATCGGAAAAGCTGCCTGTTCTTCCGCTACACGCTGCGGGACCCAAATCGTAGTGTTAAGGGCGCATTCCCCGGAAAAATAGAAAATGTTCATCTCCAGTGAGTGCTAACCCCTGCGGACGGCCACTATAGCGAGAGGCCAGGACCTCTCCTGGCGCTGTTCGTACTTCTTATCCACGCCGATGATGAATGCCATCGGAGGACTCCGCCCACTATGCCGGGTCGAGCGCGGAGATGAATTCGCAGGTTTCGAGGGGAAAGAGGCAAGAATCAGAAAGCCACTGTTCCGACCATGATCTTGGGATCGCAGATATGGGAAAGCCCGCTAAGATCTTTATTACGACTCTACCAGAAAACCCCGAATTTCTCGTTTTGTAAGTCACAGCTGGAATGTTTGCGTGTGTCAAGATCCTTTGTCATCACGAGTTTTTCGCAACGGTTTTTTTGCCAGTTTCTGCGAATAGGAGCCTTGTGCGTTGCGATAGGAATCTTCTCAGAATCACGAGCGTACTTAGCATGCAGATCGAGCTCGAGTCAATGAGGCATTCGGTGGTCCGACACTCCCGAGCCTATCTTTTCGGGAAGCGTTCTGGCTCGGTGCTTGTCCGGAGGCGCGATCGCTGATGAAACGTGTGCCAGCGATACTGGCGGATTAATTGGCGAAGAGCTTAGTCAAAAAAAAATGCTCCGATAAGATAGCTACCCTCTCCCTCCGATTGAGAATATTCATCTCTTGGAGGATGTTCGCCGTACATCCGTGAATTTACTATTTCATGGGCCAATGTGGACACGATCGAAGAGCTCCATTATCGGTCCACACTTCCGTGCGAAGGACCGACATCTGTTTCATTTTAGATATGAATCTACATATTTATTAGCTGGCCTGAATTAATCATTTCTGGAATTCTCAATATACAGACGAAGACTTCCTCTTGGCAAAAAGGCATCCCCCAGATCGCAACGAACCTCCCGATGGGAAGGCACCAGCTGATGACAAAGACGCCGAATACCATATTCATGAAGAAGACCAATGACGAAACGGAAGTATTGACAAATGTTTCTGGGAGCGTCTCTCACTTATTTGAGCTCGCTTGTCAACAAGAAACGAGCCGAATCATCAGCCGGGAAGGCTCCCCGATGATAATAGGCTTTCTTCTCGTGTCGGAGCGTGTGGAGGCAATTGTTGGCGGGGAATGATTATTGCTTTGTTTGACGCAGTATTTTGAAAATATCGGGCTGGAGCGAAAAACATGGAGAATAGAAGCGTGTGCGTCTGTGGGATGAGAAACAAGTCACGTACCAACACGACTTCGACCAAGTGACTGACCGACTGTCTGTCCGATTGTTCGGCGCAAGGCAAAAATTGCCGGCAGTGAAAGTTTTGCCCGACAGTCGGGCAGCTATTTATCCACTGTGCTTCCCTTCTAACTTGCCAGTCAGCGAGCTTCGCTGAATGTACATCGCCTCTGATAGTGATGCCGCGCACCCGCGAAAGACCGCATCGCGAAGCCGGGCTCTTCTCTTCAAATCTTCCCCTGCGGAAGGGAAGAAGAGGAATTATCTTCGGAATGCATTTGGTCATCGGACGGTGGGCTCGTTGGTACCATGGAGAAGGAGCCTGGGCTGGCAAGCAGCGATCACCAGCATATCAGTTAATTTCGGATTGCTTCATTACGTCACGGTGCCGTCGAATTGAGCCGTTCTCCGCGCGTTCGCTGCGGATTTCGTCGCCGTTCCCTTCGAAGCCGCGGGGCGTAGGTTGAGAGCAACATACTATGAGCTAAGGCTGCTCTTTGCTTGGGATTCGATCCACTGGCACCACACATGGTTGCGCGGCATGACTTATCAGGGCTTGCGGGCACCCGGCATCAACCCAACGTTGGCTGGCTCAGACGGGAGATTTGCTTCAATTGAGTTGTTCCGCAAAAATTGATGGCTCATTTTGGGCTCTCCTCTCCTGCGGACAATGCCTTCATGTTTGTCTCTCAAGCGTGTCTGGACATGGAAGGAACATGAGTCTGTGCATTCGTGGAACCGACCGAACGAACGGAGGGCTGACTCGCACGGATAACAATAAGCTCAAAGCGCAGCGGAGCCGGATTACCTCTGCCGCAGCGGGGATCGGAGTAGGGAAACAGAACAGATCGGTGCGATTCCCGAGGTCTGAGGAACCGCCGAGAGGCCTGTCCATGTTCTGCATGAGAGTCGTTTGTGGGTGGCGTGCCTGTTGATGAATGCATGCGTGCGCGAGGACAAGGTTCAACCCTGCTGTTGAGAGGCGTGTGATCGATCCACTTTCACAGCGCTCGGCGATGAACGCGGTGCTTCGCGAAAGATGGTCAGTCGCTCTGACGGACGGGCAATCCGCCGTGAGCCAATGAACCAGCAAGCTAGCGACTCAATTTCGTGCGCCTATCTGCTGACTGGATCTTGAAGACCCAGAATCGACACCGGTTTCCGAACGAAGCTTCCGCGAGCAGCAGCGGACAAGGATCGTTTTGTCTATCGCAATCTTCAGATCGCTTCTCGTTAGCTTCGACAGCCCTTTCAAAAACAGCGTGCCTTTTTTGTTTCCCCTTTCTCACAGACCAGACTCGAAAAAAAGTTACTTTTTATTTCCGGTGATCAATGCTCCGTTTGACATCGTCTGTGCGGCCCCAGGCCGCTTGAAATG
Source organism: Galendromus occidentalis (assembly GCF_000255335.2). Lineage (NCBI taxonomy): Eukaryota > Metazoa > Arthropoda > Arachnida > Mesostigmata > Phytoseiidae > Galendromus > Galendromus occidentalis. Next base: position 1,212,436 of record NW_003805439.1, read on the forward strand.
AATAGAAATAGATCATGCGACGGAGCTGGAAGGGATCCGCTCGACCCACTCCTTGCCCAGCTTCTGGGGGGACGAAGGGAGAACTGGTCTGAGACAAGATCTAGTACCGTCGGAATAAGCTAGACGATCCCCCGGAAGGTAGTGATCGACCACCGAGACTCCCCACGAAATGAAATCGGAGTTTTTCATTGTCGCTAAAAACCATGATGTCTCACTCTCGTTCTCTGCATCGGCGTTGAGGCGACATTTTTTTGTTTTTTGTATTTTTTTGCCACGGGCGATAGAAGCATACACGAATCTCAATCGATGCCAGGAGTGAGTGTTGGGCATTGAGTCGTCATTCTATCACTTTGTCGATCCAAACGCAGCACGGAATCTATTTTTTATGGATTTTCCCATTCGGTGGATATCTTTACATATCGAGCTGAGGAGCTGTCCCCGAGTGTTGAGTTGAGAAAAGAAAGATGAAGACCTCATTCCCCCTCGCCGTCAGAATCACGGTGTTAGGTAAGAATTGATGACCGCTTCTTCAAGCGTGACATTTTCGGCAGTTACGAGCTTGGTATTTCCCGCCTTTGGTGTTTCGCTTTCTATCTCTCGCGGAGCAGGGGAACTTCGCGCAAAATCGCTCCTTTGTGTTATTCTGGAACACTTGCGTACCAAAAGAGGCGGTTCGTCTGCTGCGGGCATCAAGTGTCTTGGGGCATCGAGAAGCCACTCAAGAGAAGATTTTATCAGTAGACGGCTCACTTTTTTCAACCGACACTCGACTTGAAATATGTTGATACACAGATTGCCGGAGGAGAAGTTTCAGGTGAATTCAAGAAGAGATTGGGCTCGGCATCGGAGCGACGCAACGGGGGAATTCCGGTCCGAGCGTCATGGCTGGTCGGTGCGCCACTGTTCTGGATCACCATTCAAGTCCGAGCAATTGATTCGGAAATTGGCATGTGATCCATTTCTCTCACCTGTTTAAAATATGAATGACGTCGATTCGTTCGCTTCCGAAGTTTTCCGTCGAGACCTTTTCCATTTGCAACAGTAAGGACCCGCTGCGACAATCGGGTGCGGCGGGTCGACATACTCTCTCTCTCTCTGGATAACTTTCGACGTTGTCCAAAGGCTGGGAAAAATTTCCCAAGCAATCATCTGATTCTGGGTATTCAAATGAGTGTTTTCATTGGTGGTTATCTGGAGGCAACCACTCAGGCATCTCGTCGCCTAGGCCATCTGGCCGGCCGTCCGCAGGCTGCTCAGTTACCCGCAAGGGACGGCGCACGCATGTGTTTGACGCGGATGGTTTAGTAGACAAGATGCAAATTTTTGAGCATAAAAGTGCCAACAGTTCGAGACAATCGACTGGGGGAGAATTTTTCTTTCCACGCATCGCCGCTGGAGGCTCGACGGGAACGCGACGCTCTAGTGGAACTTTGTTTTCTCTTCGAATGGCTTGAGAATCGCGCTCTCACGACTGGTCGGTCGAAACGAAGGTGCTGCAGTCTGTAAATCTCGGGGAGAGTTCGAAGCCTGGTTGAAAAAGCAGCTTGATGAGGCTCAGTAACTGTCACGGGGAGTTCGGCGTGCCAGGCGAGCGCTTTTGGCCAGGCCAAATCAGCCGCAGCAGCGACGCCAACAAGGGACCGTTGTGTCGGTCAGTCGTGAATATCGTATTGAAGAGCAGTAGGTAATAGAATTCAAGCGCTATCGATATGAATGGTGGTGTCTGCGAGCGGTTAAAAATGGAGCGGCTATCTCAAAGACGCGGGAGGCTCGGCCGCCGGCGATGGTAATGCGCGCGTCCACATTTTTATCTATTAAGATGTCTACACGAGAACTCGTGTCGGTTGGCTGACGAGACTTGACGGATGGGAGTTCTGCGCGAGAACAGACGGCCGTGAGACAGATATTTATCGTTGCCCTCGCGTTTTCCGTCGACGCACCAAATTTGGATAGTTGCGTTGTTGTTCAATTCCTGAGCTCTCCAGTAGCTCTCGCCAGAAGAGGCAACGGGGAGAAAGATTGTCGCGCCCTCCGGAAGGCTAACCACATCTTGGTCTTCGTGCGCGCTCCCCTATCCTGACTGAGATCGTGGTTTGCCAATGTTTCAGTCGTCCGAGCCCGAACGAAGTCTCAGTCAGTGCCGACTTGATGCCGGCAGGGGGATCTTATGAAATAGAAAGAGACAAAAGACTCAGCGGTCCGCGGAGAAACAATAACGGTAAATGAAGCGGACGGCGATTCAACTACGAAAAGGAACAGGTGCCGTTGTTCAAGTCGATCCGCGTTTTTCTTTCCCATTTCGGCTCTACGTCCCGTTGGCGTCAGATACCAATCGTCAAACACATTATGCTGTGTCTGTGATTACCGATTTCATAATCCCCTGCCGTGCCCCGCTTCTCGACATGAACCCAGACGACCAGGATACCAGGGAAACGGGATGGGAAGAATGAAACCGTTCCGGGAAGCCAGGGGGAGCTCCCGTGGCGACTGAGTCTGGGAGGGGTCACAGGAGAGAGCAAAATGAATTTGTAACGGGAATTGAACCCCCGACCTTCGATCCACCACCCAGAGAGACTGACTAGGCCGGCTGGAAGCGATTGAGACTCGGTCGATCGCTCATTGCACTGAATTTCGATGACTCGGAAGCGGTATTTTGTTCAGATAGTTCGCAGAACATAGGTGGATTGGTGAGAGCCGGGGTTAGAGCACTCCTTGTCGTCTTTCTGAGCTTCATCGACCGAATTTCCCCCACGACTCGAAGGAGGAAATGTCCCCGCATGTATCCAGCCACGGCACTTATTGACCCCGTCAATGACGTGAAGGAAGCGGCCTCATTTCTGATGGAGCTCCGGAGCGTATACAATAGTAATTGTTGTCAGTGTCAAGATTTGATTTTTCTCTCGGACTGCGCGATCGGCATTGTAGTATTTGTGATCGTCGTCAAGCCGGAGGTCGGCATGTGATGTCTAATGCGACGAGAGCCGTCTGGGAGCCATGAATTGATCATGTTTCCAAGTTGAGGAGCAGTATCTGTGGGAGCGATATTGCGCAAGGCAGCGAGCTATCGACTGAGCAGTGGGGCGGCTCGCGTAATTTATCGTCTCGTTCGCGATGACAACTAAGAATTTCCTAAACTTCGCGACGCTTTTTCCAGTGATCGATGCGAGCGGTCGACCAGCCTCCGGGATGCTCACTGGAACGCTGCGTGATTTCGGAAACTACGATGAGTGTCTTAGGGTTAGAGTGAAAGATGACGACGAAGGCAACGAAATTTTCCGGTGAGTTTCGGAGTCGTTCTGAATTCCGAATTACTTTGACGCAATATCGATACTACATGAATTCCCGATCGACCCCGATCGTCGACTGAAGAGATCGATCGCAATTTCAGGGGGAAATACTGCACTTTGAAGTTCGACGCTCCCCTGCCGCCAAAACCAGATCGAATCCATTATGACATGGTGAGTCCTTTTTTCTTCTTTTCATGATCAGCCCCGCTTACCACTTGACCACGACAGAGAACGGTACCATGGCGATCACCTGTGAATTTCGGATGTCGAAAACTGAATAATGTCCCTCCGAGAAAACTTGGGCGTCACACATTGAAGCACCAATAGTGTTCGCGGCTTTGGAGCGAACTAGGGACTGTAGTCATTCATTCGGAGCGCTCGGACTTGAAACCGGTCAATCGGCTCAACCGTAAAACGTCGATCTAATAGAATGTTCTTTTGCATAGATGGCATCTTACGAAGCAGGAGTTTTTTGTCGGTCATCAAAGTAAGTTTCGTAAGCCATAGATTATTTTATTTCCAGGACATTTGGGCAACGCTGGGCGACAACCACACGCTCGACAAAGGCTCCCTTCTCGAGCACATGGCTCCTCATGCGACGTATTTCTACCATCTCCATGCTCAGCTGGGAGTCTGTATTCCTAGTGAATGCTCTGCCGACGATATTGAGAAGCTCGTCAACGTCAGTAAGTTCATCCAGAGTACGCTTCCGGGATGGGAACGTCGGTGAAGTCCGTTACTACTCTGGTAGACCCTCCCGAAAGCCTGGGATACTCAAGTCATTCGTTTTCTAGTGCTGCAAAATATAAACTGGACCGCCACCGTCCCAGACTGCGATGTTGACGGTGAACCCATTGAGATTCGCCCCGCGCAGAAAGTCGCAATGTGAGTGCATAAATTTTATGCATCCAAGCAGAACCAGGCCCAGGAAAGTGATCTCCCTTGAGATCACTTTTCTGGAATGGGCGAGAATGAGCCTGTGGCCGAATTCGACGGTCGTAGACGAGGGGCGTGATACGATTCGAACAAGTATTTATGTTTTAGCGCGGCGTTGTTGATCATGCTCGGACTGATGATTTTGGGTACCCTGATCACCGCATGTTATCGCCTGGCCACTGGTACCGACCGAACGCACAAACCAAATGGTATTTTTCCTATAGCCAAGCGGTATAAGCTGATGATCATGTCCCATGTTCAATGATCTGGAGTATGAGGGAGAATAATTCGTCTCACAATATGTCGACGCTTCAAGCGGATATGTTTTTCTCGCTTCGCAGGCTTCCTCATCGAGTTCTTCACTGCTTTTTCCTTGTACGAAAACTCCCTCAAACTCTTCAATACCGAACAAGCACCTGGTGAGTGAATCCCGATGCTCAAACTGCGTCCAGGTCATGGTTTTTCCAGGCTTGTTCGAAAAAGTCATGCCGGTACCGGAATGGAAATGAATTTCACTAGCATCGAATAAAGGGAAAACAGCGTGATACGCGATTTTTGTTCTTATGGCTAGCATCAGACTCCATTTTCCTCCATTCTGAATGGAGTTACGCTAGAAACGGGCATCGAAAATTGGGATCGCGAAGCTCTTAACAAATCGTTCCTTGAATGAATTCCAGGAACGCTCACGGTACTTCACGGCATGAAGTTCTTCAGCATGTGCTGGGTTATCCTGTGTCACGCCTACATTTTCACCAATCCCGAGGCCGTCGGTAAGTTTTGCGGCAATAAATGAGAATGAGATTGTCTTCCCATCTGCCGCTGTCTTCACATCCCCGCGGGGACGGGCAATAAAGGAAAATAACTTGAATGGCGCAAATTTGCGTCTGCATTCCGGAATATCAGTCTGTTTGCAATAGAATCAGCCCACTTCGGGAGGTCGGCCGGACGGTCGGCTGGTCAGGCGTTCAGATCAACGACAGGCTAGTGACCGATGCAACGAACGGACGACGGACTAGCTCGTTGAAAGCATTCGATGTCATGGAGAAACTCCACTTTTCGGCAGCGAGCTACGATTGTGGACAGCCATCATAGCTTCGCTCAGGATGCCTCGCGGCTCTAAATGTCCCGAACAGACTTTCACTCACAACCAGTCAGGCGAACGATGAACAAAGTAAACAAACCTTTATAAGGAGATTTTCTGCATTCGGGGAGTTCTCGTGATCTTGGACTCCTGTCATCCCATCATCAGAGCTGTTTAATGCGGCTGACTCGAGAGAGTTCGTCACCGTTTGCGAAGCTTCCTCGCCAAGAGCTTTCCCTAACAAAGAATAATTTCACCCTTTGAAGCGGAAAAGATTGCTTCACTCTTCCTAGTGAGGATGTTCTTGCTTACAGATAGCCCCTCAATGGTTTTGGGTCCAAGTCTTAAAATTTTTGGAACTTCTTTTCAGTCTCCCTGCAGAACATTCAACGTGAACCTTTCACTTACCCGTTCCAAGTTCTTATGTCCGGCTGGCTCGCTGTTGACACTTTCTTTATGCTGGGGTGAGTTTTTCCTCGGTTCAGCTCCGAGCCATATATGTTAGCCAATCCATCCACGAATTCGCTGCGGGCTTGAGCAGAAGGAAAGCTCTCGCGGTTTGTATGCCGGCCTTCGGCTTGGCGATAAAGGAGCCGATGGAGAATTTTGCAAGATTCTCAGGGTGAATCGAGCTCTCCCAACAAAGCTCAGGACCTTGCTTGAGTCTTGAAAAGACGACATCGCCCTCAAATCGAAAGAGCTGTTTGCTGAAATGCATCCTGTTTGAGAAGAAAGGCTCGGATGCGATTTATCTTCGACTCGGATTTTGGATGCCTTTGTCTCCCTGTTGCGGCCGATTTTGATCACTCTCACGATGCCCTTTCGTAGATTCAACAGCGACTGCTTCTGCTTCTGTTGCTGCCCTATATATGCGAGGAGTCGTATTCGAAGCGAGCACGCGGAGCTCCGCGGAAACCGGAACGGAAGAGATCTTGAAGGGATTTTTTTCTAAGACAAGACTGACCCATGTCATTTATTTCGCTCAGGGGCTTGGCTCTCGCCTACGGCAGCATGAAATACATGCATCAAAATAACGGGAAACTGTCGTTGTTCATGTACTTCTTCCATCGCCTGTGGAGACTGATCCCGCCCATGGGTTTCACCATAGCGATCGCGGTAAGGCCCTTCACAACGCTCCAGATGGTTTCTCGCATCGGAGTAAGTCACGATACACGAACATGAATTATTCATGATGAAAAAATTGAATTTTCCTTCTTCAAAGATCGTACTGCCCTTGCTTGGACGTGGGCCCATGTGGAAGGAAATGCTCGAGTTCCAGGGAGAAAAGTGCGAGGAATCTTGGTGGAAAACGATGCTATTCATCGCCAACTGGTCGGCGACGTTCGACTCTGTTGTAAGCGAATCGAACCCCCTGATCGGGGAGAATACTTGTTCTGATAAAATGGAGAAAGTCGCGGGGAGGACTCCCCTCGAAGGTTGTATCTCGAGCGTGAATTTTTGTTTCGAATTATTGCAGTGCCTGGAGACGACGTGGTATCTCCAATGTGATCTACAATTTTACATCGTCGCGCTGCTTGTCATTATCCCACTGTACCGACGACCCGGTCTGGGAGCTCTAATCAATATCGGTGTGTTGTCGACTTTATTGTAGCTCATAAAGCTTTGCGTCAGAATTTCACAATTCTAAAGAAGGCAAACACAGGATCAAACGAATCGATGCCAATCTTTCCACTTGTTCTTACAGCTCTAGTCATTATCAGTATATCCATCTCAATGGCTATAATCCTGAAGTATGATTTCCCGCCGATCATGATTTTCCTTCATCCGGATATCGAGTGAGCTTTCCTTCATAGCTATCGATATCAGTCGACATCTGCTTTTCGTATGCTCGTCTACCTATTTTTTCTGGAATATGATAGGGAAGTAAGTTCGAAAAATTCCCCTCAGTCTAATCAAAGAAGAAGCTCACCTCGTCTACTACCGGCCTTACACACATTGGGGTCCCTACGCCGTCGGCATCTTCGCGGGATATCTCATGTTCAAAACTCCCAAGTGGCGAACGAACTCTTTCGTAGCAGTCATGGGCTGGGTCGTCTCTTTGGCGACACAATGGGCAATCATTTACGGTGAGACATCAGCGGTCATGTATCCATTGCGGACCGTCGCGGTCTGCCGATACATGTCCCGGAATATGCCAAAGAAATCTCCTCGTAGCGGCTGATATCTCTGGAGTGATTTTGTGCAGTGTCCGATAAGTTGCGCGATATATTCTATTGTAGGAATTACGCCTTGGCATTCTCACTACGATGACTTGGGACTAGCCCAATACCTATACGCAGCAACCCATCGGACAGCTTGGTCGATCACGGTTGCCTATATCGTCTGGGCAGTCCACTACGGGTATGTCCGTGGACTTTCACGGCTGTTCTAGATGACTCCTTGTTGATCACATCCCATTCAGAAAGAGAATTAACCTCACCGAATCGCAGGTACGGCGGCTTCATCGGACAACTACTCACCTGGAATGCTCTGATACCATTGTCAAGGTGATCTGCTGATCCGAATTCGATCGATAATTCGCAATAGCGGTCGATTTATGTTGGCTTCCGTAAGTTTATCGAGCTGCTATTCTTACCATGGTTCTTTTCTCTACATGTAATAATCCAGGCTAGTGTTCATGACATACCTCGCTCATCCGATCGTGATGTGGTACAAGCGCGGATCAGCGAAAGAACGCTTCTTCCTTCGACATTTCCCAGAAATGGTACGTGCCCACGGGAAGGTCGTGCTTTCGCGACCCTCACCGTCCCTCATCGTCCAAACCAGCGGAGCCCTGGGCATTTTCGAAGTCATGAGTCATGACCGTCGGTATTGGAATTGTTACAGACATGGGAAGTCCTCGGAGACGCTACCTTCTCGTTCGGCTGTGCCTACGCCATGTCCATGCTCTTCGAGATACCGATCATCAACCTGGAAATTAATTCTCAGGCCGATTCTAGGTCTGGATTGTTTCATGTTCTGCTTGGAGCTTCGCTAAACCGTTCTCTTTCGTTCCGAAATGCGATGCGAATGAACGCTAACGCGAGGCTTACTAATCTTGTATTTCAGGGAGGAAAGGCGGTAATCATCGGAGCCAGAACGGTCATTTGGAGAGAAACAAACGAGAGACCGGTGTGGACATCTCGCAGGTCTGTTCAAGGATTCGACATTCGATTAGAAAACGCTTATTGCTTTAGAAAGACCGATAATTTCTTGTAATTGGGTGATGGCCTTCGAAGAAGACGTGACAGCGTAAACGAAAGCGATCCATGCCCCCAGGTGTACCGTCAGGAACATGATATGACCGCCCGCGAATACCAAATGGGAGAAGTCGCGACAACAGGATACCGCCGAACGGGTGCCGACAGACTATAATCGACCCTCCTGAGTAGTTTTACCCCATCCGTATCTTATGGAGAAACATAATAAGTGACGAAGACGACTAACTGCCGCTGATACCAGTCATACAAAGCGAACGTGGAAGGGTATAGAAGAATAAGAGGTCCCCAAAGACCGAACCTGCTCATGAAACACAGAAGTTCTGAACGAGTCTTGTAAATACGAACGCTATATTTTCTAATGAAAAACCTCGTCAAAATGTTTCTCTCGCTCTTTCTTTTTTCAATGAACAAGTTTGTTACGACGCTGAAAGAGATCTCTTTCCGGGTCAGTGAGCAGGCGAATCCCTACTTGCGGCTCGGTCCCATCCAACCCCAGCCGATGTGAAGCACCGGGCGCTGATCAGGGGTTCGGGCCAATTAAACGGGGCCTGCTGTGGGTCCGCTGATCGGTGCGAGAAGGGAAAGTGTCATTGGTTCATCTTTCAGCAAATAATCGATATATTTTTCGCGCGGACCCAGAGAAACGAATGCAACATTGAAACAAAAATTCTACTCCGTGGTCGTGACCGATGCGGGAGCCAGTGAATGCGATCAGTCAATTCCTCCCCGCGGTGCCGTATCACTTCATGTCACTTCTCTTCACGGCTGTCACTCAGAAACGCAACAAGGATACCGACGGAAATCGTCTGAATGGGTCTGCCGGTCTGCAGACGAGTGCTGGTTCTTGGATAGCTCACGAACGCTGGGGAGACACGAATCCTGCGCTGCGACCAAGACGGTTAGAATCATAGGCGATGCCTAGGAAGGCACTTATGTCCTTTCCGAAGTCTTCCAATCGTCACCGAATCGACTGTCTCGAGGTAAGGTTTGAGCTGTCAGGGTTTTCGTGCGAAGTGAGTGTCCCGCGAGAATTCGGAGCTCCGACTGACTCCGAGATGGGTTTTTAAGTCTCGGATCTAATCATGAACATGGCGCGATACACAAAGGTACTCCGAATTCATCTAGGTTTCATTTTCAGACATATGCCCGCTGACGTGCGAAAGATTGTAAGGGGATGATGTCGCAGTAGGATAATGCGCATATCAGTTCAGTGCTGTCGCAAGAATACCATTGCCGACGGGCCGCAGTGCTGACCCCCGGGAAAGTTCCACCTCAAAGATAGGCTGTCATGTTCTCCGTCGTAACATGGACAACATGTGATATCGGATTCGGTTCCAATCAGCAATCAAAGGCAGAATGAAATCACTCGCAAGATTACGATTACGTTCTCAGCGATCGAGTATACGGCGCAAACTACTGATCAGAAACGTGGAGGCCCGGAATTACACATCATCGACACTTGTTGCTGATTCGAGTCAGAACAAACTGATTCATCATCATGATCATTTGGTTATTATCACGGAGGAGGGCTCGGTCAAACCTTGATCCATGCTCATATCCTCCACCTCCTCTTATTGATTCCTTCCCGGACAGCGTAGAAGAAAGCTGCAGGATCCTTGTTCCTACTGTCCATCGAATGAGGGTCTTTCCCCGCTGGGAATCGGGATACGCACGAAGGCATCGTCCATTTTCTCCGCGCCATTTTTCCTTGGAGGAGTCTTCCCGAGAAGAGGTCGAGAAGCATCCTGTTCTTCAAGAATAATCTCCGAAATCCCGTAGCGACCCTTATCCGCGGGAATCGGATCCCATGCTCGTTTCTGATTTTTCGGAATCGGGGGAAGTTGGTCGAAACGACTTCTTCCGATCACAACCATTGGAGGAGGGTTTTCCCCCGGAGTCCCAGCGCAGCACATCCCTCACGGTGTATTTTCTCCGTTTGTGCCGCTGCACCGAATCAGAAATAGCATCAAGGATAAATCGACAGCAAAATATATCGCTAAGCTCGATGCTTTCGATGCGCGAAAACAATTATTTCGATTACGACACGAGGCCCTCCACCAAAAAGACAGCGTCGATGTCCCCAAACGGGCCACGTAGTTACGGGTCGGTGCTGCAACTCTATCTGCGTGGCGACTGAGCTACTGACCGCCACCGAGAGGCACGATTTTGAGCACTTTCTTCAAGCGTCGCAATCCGCGCTGCCCGATCGCCTATGACGATTCTTAAGCGCTCGTTCCGAGAGGATCCTCATCAGACGCCTGTGAGCTGGTCCCAAGCGAAGTTGATCCTGATCCTGTGTAGCCCTTCTGGAACTGCTGAAAGTAACTGTGGGCGCAGATACTCAGCTCGCGGGTCAAATGAAATGACAGAATGCAGGCTACATCGAAGGAAAAATTCAGAGGTAGCAGCAGAGCCACTACCGTGTAGAGGACGTGGAACGTCTCCGGAATGGCCATTCGTAAGACTCGAGCATCGTTATTATTTCTTTAAACTCAGCTCCTACCCGAGCGCAATGGAAATCTACGACCGCATAGGTAAGCAGGGGTGGGTTAGCGATTCTTTCTGAGATATCATGGTTAAACCAAGAACCACTGTCTCTGCGAAAGGTTCATTTGAAATCTGGAGATCCCCAAGAAACCATAGGCGACCGCAGACGTCACAGCTAAGTCCGAATCCATTGTCTAGGAATGATCGTTTGAAGCGAGTCGTGGCTCGTTGCCATGCCTGCGTGTAGGTCGCGCTTCGGGAAGGTCCGATGTCGCTGACATCGGGAGTCACCTCCATCGGACTGACTAGCGCATCAATGCCCATATTTCTTAGATTCGTATGTGGTCGCATTGCTACGGGACTGGCTCACCGTATTCAGTCGACGCGCCCGCCATTGCGCCGTCCTTTCAGCGCCTGTACGAGACCGTTTACAATTACACGGAGTTTTAGTCCGTGAACGAGACTTCCGACGTCTGGAACTGGCTCTTTTAGGTCTCATTATCACTGGTGAAATCTAACTCTTCACCGAAGTTGGGAAAATATCTTCTTTCGAGTGGAAAATATCTTCTTCTGAGTTTTGTTACGCGCGCTCTGGAAATTTGAAATCACCCTCTCCCAAGAGCAGCCATGTTCACAGGAGAATAGGGCGTATAGGGTGTCATTCTTGCCTCCAGGAGTTGATCTGTGTGTGTGGGAATTCCGTAAGAATTATATGAAATTGATGTGCCGTAAATTTGCTATCTAAAGACACCAACCGGGTGTCGATCGGTGTAGAAAGCACGGAGCTGCAAGGCGTCGAAAATGGACAAGTTTCGTCCCACTTTTGGTGAAATACTAGGCCAACCTTTTTAAAGACGTTTCACGTCAAAAAATGAGCTCAAGCGAAGCTAGTGAATTGGAGGTGCTAGCATTATCGTCTCGATGAGCCAATCGGAAGTTGGCAGTCGATCCCGATCCTCTTCCGCGGATCGACTGGAGGGCCGGAGAAGGGATGAATATCCTGTCGAGATCGCTGAAGTAGCCGTCGGACTTCTGAGCTTTTGACTTCGTCGAAGACAAGAATTATCTCCACGAAACCTTTTATTGCTCAAAAGCCAATCGAGCCGTCCCGATCTCCGGCGCGGCGGTGAGACCATCCGCAGAGAGATGTTCTCCTTCCCCATGCGGATCTCACAACTCGAGTTCCAAATAAAAATTTGTCAAGGAGCCTTGATGACGAGACATGCCTCCCTGCCTCTCGTGGAGTCCTCCCGAAACGTCGATTAGGACGTCCCCGTTCTTCCAGGGGGGCACGATTAGAGTTATTATCACGTCGAGCCGTAGCAGAATAGGTGCGTTCCCCAGGTCCATTTTCCGTCGTTTCCGTCCGAGCCGCAGATTTGCCACCTCGTTCCTGCCGACTGCATGCAATCTGTAGTCAAGCCGGGAACGGATCGTCACCCTCGATTCGGGCTTTTCGCATGACTCTCGCATACCACAGGAGTTGGGAGAAGGCCCGCTCCATTTGACGCTCGTAGGTAGCGTCTTCTAAATGGCCGTCCTCGGAAACAGTTTTGTTCACGAGCGGCAGGTTTATCGACGCCTGCAGTGGGATCATGCTCAATTCGGTGCAAAACTGCCGCAGATTCATGGTCGCGCTGACGCCCCCATATTGACCTGTAATGAGGAATCGTAGAATCCGGTCGCGAGCTCAGAATCTCTGAACTCCACATGGGGACGGAGGTAGACTGACATGATGCGTTGTCTCGACCTCTCGAATACCTAATGAATAGTTGACGAAAACCACTGGCTTAGCCGCATAGGATTTGGGCGGGAAGTTGCACATCATCGCGGAGCAAACAGCTGAAATGATCCCAAGTTCCCCTTTTGAGGTCAAGCTCGAGGAGTTCGAGACCACGGTCATTGAATAAAATCCACCACCCGATTCGAATCATCATGACATCGTCAGTCATCATTCTCACTCACGGGGTATCGACCGATTGTATTCACTACAAACGACTATAAAGCCATCAGCATTCTCGATCGTTTCCTGATCCGTAAGAAGATTCTCGGAAGGATTGCTCTGGAAAATGAAAGAAGGGAAGCTGTGCGGAGTCCCGGCTCTGAATGCTTGACAGGCATCTACGCTCCGGAAGGAGACGATCGTCTTCTCTCGGTGTCATTGAGATATCGGATCTCACACTCTGGGTGAGTCTGCTCATCGGCTCGTACTTACAGAGAAATGAACCGGCTCCCTGACTTCAGTCAGATGACTCTTCTCAAGCGGATCTGTGGGAGGAAAGTCTAGGCAATGAAATGTTTCGGCGCTTGACCATGCAACCAGACGCATAACATGACTACGTTGTCGAATGAGTGCAGTGCGAACTCCGAAGATGGAACACTCACCAAAGGTTATCACTTCGATGTCTCCCCACTGCGATATGTAGTTGCGGACCATTTTTGCCACCCTCTCCGCCATGCGACCTGGACGGACACTCCCCACGAAGAGAACGACCTTCATCGGGACCGAGAGTTGCAGCCTCTTGTGTGGAGAAGAATATGTTCATCTTCTGAGGGTACACTTCAGCTCCTCCCCATGGTATCTCTCTTGGTACGTATTGTCTCCTTTTCGTCCACGTCGCGTCAGGATTTCAATAAGTTCATCTCCCAACAACATACACGGACAACAAAATTATTTGGCCAGTCACTCACCGTTCCAGCTGTATCGTTCACCTTCGCGAACCGCGCTCAAGTGGGTCGATGTTTCAAACGCGGAATGAGCCCTCTCATACTCTTATACGTAGCGGGCGCTCGTATCGATCCTGGTGTCACTGCCGGCAATCCGAGAGCTGTGTTGCGAGTGCTACATTGTTTACGATCACCGATTGAGCGTATCTCCCATCTCTGTTCATTGGGGACGGAGCGGATGGGTACAACTCGCATCGGGAAGACGATTTCATTCGGCCGGGAATCTCAAGGAGGTTGCACATCATAACGAGATTCCGAGTGAGCTCAGCACTCCTGGCTAAAGGGAGTTTTGGTGATGTAAAACGATTTCCGAGTAGCCTGTTCCGATGACCGCCAGAGCTCGTTCCATACCTTGCGGAGCTTTTCAGCGCCAAAAGATTTTGAGCGTCTGGACCACTGTTTGACCGCGATCTCTGTGAGTTTCACCGAGAAGACCCAGAAGAGAAACCTGAGGATCTCCCCGAATATTCCGGATATTTGGTCCGAGCGTATTCTGACTGGAGGTCGCAAAAAGGTACCCGCGTAGTAAATTCTCGGGTAGTGGATCTCAAAGCCCGGGTATCGAGTACCCGGTTACCATTTTTCGGGTTCAGGTCGGGTACCGGCGTACCCGGGTAGTGGCGGGTAGAACTCATTCGAAGCGGCTGACCTTGAGATGCGTTGCTGGCCATCTCCGCTTTCGAATGTCATGAAAATGAAATGCGCGGAGTACGGGGACTCTGCTGATCGTCCATGCTGGGATATGACCGGCGTTTGTGCGGGCTCAATGGATTTCGGACATTGCACCAAGAGACTCATCTTTACTTAGACTGAAGAAACTGGGCAAAGACCAAGCTGTGCATTCTTGCTCGATCGATGATTTAGTCGACATTCAAGCTACATTCGGTCCCCAAAGCTGGTCTCTATCAGATCCCTGGGGCTGGCCTCCAACAGGACCCTGGAGCTGGTCTCTGACAGGTCCCTGGAACTGGCCCTCGACTGACTGTCGGGAGGGACCGCCGCCGGATTTCCGAGCTTTCCGTCCGGCCAAGTCGCGAGCTTCGAGCTTGAATGCGGCAATCCTTTACTTCGGGTTCGTAAGCTCTCACCGGCGCCGCTTGATCTCATCGTCCACGGTATGTCTCCGAGCGCGGCAGCCGATTCTGTTGCTCAGCTTGACTCGAAGCCAGGCATGCTTTGGACGCGCTGGTCTTCGGGGAGCAAGTGTCTCCCGGAGTGTCTGTGAGAAACCTAGCGCGTCCAAAGCGTGGCTTCAAGCTTGGCTTCGAAGGAGGAGGACCGGAGACACATTTTGAACCTTCTCCAGAGAGAGGCCCAAGGCTGATTCCATTTGGATTAAGAACTAATTCGACCGATTTTTTAAAAAGCAAATGGCCCCCACTACCCGGGTTTACCACCCGGGTATTTCCCGATTTTCGGGTTTGATAGTGGTAGTGTGGTAGCGGGGTAGTACCCGAAAATTGGTTTTCGGGTTTTTAGTACCCGGGTAGTGGATTCGCTATACCCGGGTAATTGCGACCCCTAACCCTGACTGATGCTCCAGGATAACTCGAAAGCTAGGAATCTTGATCTCAAGCTCCAGTAATGATTGCTGCTGATCTTCACGCGCTCGACGCATCCATCTTCTGTATGTTTTCCGCGAATGTATCATCTGCTCCGCTATCCTAGGAGAGTACTGAAAATCGATAACTCTCATGAGCATATGAATCGTCCGGGAGATCATTCCTCAGCGCGACCGGAATCTGCTGCTGATGAGCGCGATTCCCACCGACTCGGGCGGACGGCGTGCTTGGGTCTGCAGGGCTCTAGCTGGGTGCCACCCTGGTATGCGCAGATCGGAGGGCTCGAGGAGATTCTAGGATTTCATGAACACAGCACGCTCTTGTCTTCCTGCAGGTATTGATTTGTCTTGCTGATACTATGTACAAACCTGCATGCTCACTAGGCTGTGAAATCGTGCGCTGCATGCTTGCCCGGGGGTGGCTACCGGCTGTCGACAGAGTTCTAACGAAGAAGAGAATAAAGGATGTCACTAACATCTATCCTCTCTTTATTGCTCCCACGATGCAAATTGAGCTCGCTTCCGCAATTTTGTCGTCTCGAGCTGTCGGAGAGTCGCGAGCCTGGCGTCACGGTAGATCCTCGGAAGGCGACGGAAGCCGCTCGAGCAGAAATCTCGGTGGATTCCGGACGCTTCAGATACCCGTCGACGAGACTCTCGACCGGGAACGAGCCTGGGCTAGTTACCTACGCGCAAAGATGCGCGACGATTGTCCTCTCATTGAACACGTCAATACTCCTCGTTGAGCTTCCCATGGAGCACATATAGCGGGGGAGTTTCCGTGTAAAGGTTATTTTTTGTAAGGAGCACTTCCCCCTCGGAATCGTCATCTCCTAGCAAAGTCTCTGGAAAGAGCCGGCTTTCGTGACGAATAACCTCTCGTTTCTGAGCTACCGAGCAAAAGGCAGGGCAGAGTTCCCCATTTTCACTCTTTCTGCGCCTCTCATCGTTCTCCGGCAACGAGAATTCTCGACTCAGGGAATCCGTGTTCTGGCATTCGGACGAACCCGTCTTCGAGGGGAGATACGCCCCAGTTGCGGGTTATTGCCGATTCTTAGCTGGAAACGACACGAACAGCCAGTAGACTCCGGGAACACGATAACTCACTACCTATTGATTGTTCGGGCCGAAGAAATAGGAGCGACCCGATGCACGGGAATATCGAGGATCGGCTACCGGCTCACAGCTGAGCGTCGTAGCCGCCGATACGGTCGAGTTCTGAGTAGATCGTACACGGATCGCGCTCCGGCACGACGATGCGGCATTGCTTGAATCTGGTCGGCACCCTCGGTAGGAGTTTTGCCGAGGGCTGCCGTGAGCGAGCCACGATTCCAGCTGCTGGCAAAAAACATTCAGGTCCCAGGCGCGTAATCCGTGATAAGCAAATGCTCAATCGCACAAGATCGTATTTAGAGCGCATGAGTCTTTGTCGGCAATCGCCTTTCAGATAGGACAGGATACAATACGGAATCGTTCCTCCCTTTCAGGACCACTGCATGCGAATGGAGCTAGGATCGAGCCAGGAGATATAAAATAACAAGGGGCTCCCAAGCCCGCCGGCGTTCGGATTGATATCGTCTACTTTTTGGGCACCATCAACACAGAGACTCACATTCATTGACTACGGTACAACATCGTGAATGGGTTGTCCAATTCGTATCCGTATTCGTACGAGGCAGGACATCGTGGACGGGTAGGATGCATTTGTTTGTATCTGAATGATTTTGGCATGCAACTCCCGTTGCGTAACGCCTGTCGTCTGTCCTCGCTCCGTAGATTGGATTCCGCGCGTGAAATTTATACGCGCGAGAATGACATCCGGATATTGCCCGACGAGTCCCGATCACGGTCGAGCTGCCTGCGTCATCTTCGCTGAGGAGCGGTTCCCCCCTCTCCCCCTCCTTCAGGGTGAGCTCCAGGCGTCAATGGAAATTTTGTTCTTCGCTCGAACCGTCGATTGACTCGTCAAGCAGCATACACTCAGCTGTCCAGCCAGTGGTCAGCGACACCCCGGTCATTTTGCAACTGAATCTCAATGGACGCTAGCCGTCGCGTCGTGTACTCATATGGAAATGCGGACTGGACGCCGGTACAGCGAGTACGGCTCCCTCGCACCAGACTACAGGACAGGAAAAAAGAGCGGATATCGTCATGGGCGTCATAAAAATTGCTCGGGCCTCATCCATTCACAATTATTATTCGTTGCCATGCGACTTGTGTGGCGTGTCGCCTGAGGCAGCCCAATACGGTAGAGGTCGGTTCAAAGACTTGAATAAAACAGGTTAGAAAGCTTCGAGTACGAAGGACGCAGCTGTACGGTGTCGCTGCAAAGTCAGCGACCGAAAAACCTCACCAGTGTGACCAGCGGCCTCCACCGCTCCAGATGGTGTAGCGGTCGCGAGATAATTTTTATTCCTAGGCTCCTCGAAACCCCTTCCACCGGAAGCAGCGCCATTACTGACATCCGCTTTCGACGCTTGTCGTTAATTATTGAGACGAATACCGGTACCGTTTCCTTTCTCCTCCGGAATCACTTCAAGCCAGACGACAGGCATCTTTTACGGAGTCGCACTGTAGAACGCGTCCGATTCCAAATCGATCGCGCTTCTGGCGACGATCGACTCCATCCGTGAGCAAGAATTATCGACGCGACCCCGAGCTCTCTTTGTCAACGGGAACTCAGCGTGACCCACCCCGCTTCGGTAAACTGTGTAGGACGGAGAGGAAGGAGACAGGATACGAAATTCGACGATCGGATACGTCCGAAGAGGACTGGATGAACTCCTCGGGAGCCCCGTTGCGTTCCACGGGACGTTGATTGAGAGTTCTCGAGCGGCCTTCGAGGTTTCCGAGTACCCTATTTCAGGCCGTCAAATTGCGGATCAGAAGGATCGCGAGGTCAACTCCCGCACATGGATGGAGAGGACGCCGCACTCGATGAGCTCATCTAGGAGACTCGAGGGATATAGGCTCAAATATTTGATTTATTGAAGATCAGAACTCTAAACGCTGATAGACCAAGAGCTGTCAGAGACAACACCGCACATGTTGACACCTCTGCGGACTCTTCCGAAACCGTTCTCTCCCCAGGTAGTTCCCCAGGAGTTCTTGACGATCCAGAAGTCTTTGCCGTTCTCGGAACCGTAACCGACGACCGAGATGACGTGGTCGACCTGCTTGGAGCAATTGGGGTTGTCGTAGATTCCTCCGCGGTACATCTGGAAGTCCCTGTTCTCTCCAGAGATTGACATGACCAGGGTTCCGTACTGCGCGATGGCCTCAGCCAACTTTTGCTCGTCGTTGGGCTTGACCTCACGGTACTTGAGGTTCCTTCCATAGGTTCCCGTGGATTTCTGGCAGCTGTAGTGGTGATTGGACTGGCCGGATCTGTAGCTGTAGCTGTTCTCGAGGACAACTCCACGCTGGGAGACGAAATCCATAACGACGACTTCGTGACCGCCGTTGCAACCGCTGTTCATCTCTCCTTGATAGTTGTAGGAACAATCGACGATCTGCTGTTCAGCGAGATCCACGATCCTGCCGGTGGACTGAGCGATGGCGGACTCGACGACGCCGAGAACTCCGAAAGAGTAGCAAGATCCGCAGCTCTCTTGGTTCTGGAAGATACGGGAGTTCCCCCAAGTGAGAGGTCGCCTCGTCTTGAATCGTATCCTACGACGTGATATGGGAATTCTCGTAGCTCAAGAAAACCTTGGGAGTGGTGACGATGCCCTTGTCTCTCCAGTCGACGCTGCGAGGAATGGACGGCATCGAAGCCGCGGGGACCTCGGTGAAGTTCCTTCCCTCCATGCTCATGCGCTTCTTACCGAGCATCTTGCTCTTGAACTCGGACGCCGACAAGTCGGAATAGGCGTTGTGTCCGAGCATGTAGCTGACCTCCCCGGCGTGGTAACGAGCATTGTGTTCCTCGATCTCAACGGTAGCCTGGAGGAAGTTGCTCAGACGGAGATCCTCTTCGTGAGCCTCGTAGGTCTTGTCTGAAAGCGAGCCGTGAATCAGTCCTCGGTTCTCTGCTATTTCAGGGAACCAGTCTCGCCTGGGGCTCCTTGACGTCCGGACTCACCATGCTGAGCCTTGAAAGCAGACCACTTGGCCTGAACCACTCCGGGATCCGCGCGAGCGGCAGCGACGAGCAGACAAGCGACGATAAAGGGCTTCATGTCGAATGGAAAATCATGGACCCGACTCGGGCTTTTAACGCTTTGGAATCATTGTATAACAGACATCTCAGCGAGCTGTTTGACTGATCATCGATTGTGTCTGGCTCAGCGGGAAAGCCGGTCGCCCGCCCGCCTCGAGCTCGCTGAACGTTGTCGGTCCGTGCCTCGGCTGCCTCGATCGTCGATATCAGTGAGCTTTGGACGCTTGCCTCCGCTTCTACGGATCCGAAAAGGAGCATCGCACGTTCGAGGGATACATCTACGCCTCGATATATCCCATTCAAATTCTCCAATCATTGTTGTTTGCTCGCCATCCGGAGCGAATGATTCTCCGATGACCATGTGGATCAGAATGCATCAGATGTACCGCCCACTTCTACTAGGGCGTTACTCGACTGTCGAGCGAATGCATCATACATCAGAAGAATTTCTTCTTCTCGTGCTGTTTTTCCTGCCAGGTCGGGTGGCGGGGGGAATTCCCGAACTTGGCGTCGAGTAGCGCGAGGAGCGGACACACGACGAAGAAATGCCCATTGCGCGAGCAGCCGACAGCTTACTTCTGCTACTACCGCCAAGTCTGAGTACTAACTCCAGGGCCTCAAATGTCCGTCTGATTCGAGAGGTCGTTCATGAAGTTCCAAGATACGAGGTATTCCTCGATGTAGTTCAGCTTTACGCGAAGCATGGTCGAGCGAGTCACTCGACGATGAGCTCGACACCAGCCCTCCCTTGGGAGGATGCTCTCCGAGTAAATCGCAGCATGAGAAGACCTCATACCGAAATTAGTGATAAGGGAATAATTTCGCATGCAAAAACGTTCAGAGGCCGAGAGGCTCCCCATTCGATGGACTTTACAGGAGCGGAAGAAAGGCCGCATTTCCAACGTTCGCCCCGCTCAGCCTTGACGGCATTCGAAAAATCGTCTGTTTAGGCCTGGAATGCAGCTTCTAGAAGATCTCTCATTGTTCCTCCGCGACGAAGTTTGATAGGTCTCTCCTGAAACCTCCGTTTACCAGCAGGTTTTTCTGTCGGAACTGCCATCGATGAAATTCCACACTCCAGCATTATCCATTTTCTAGGCATCGTTCAAAAAGTGAGGAGTTGAGGTCTGCATAGCGGCAGATTTAGGGGCGATTCGATGCACTGTATAAGAACGAGGAGAGGAGCATTCGCTGAAAAATATTGGAATGACCTCGGTGACGCTGCCCGCTGACTCAAGCTGTCACCGCCCCTGTTGGCCTAAGGCAAATTGAAAAATGTTTCAACAGCGCATTTTATCCTACCAAGCCAGCCAGCCAACAAGCAAGCGAGCCAGTCGGTCGCTCGCTCGCAGGATATGCTCGATCATGGTGACGTCTTCGGATGTCTGGTGAGTATCTTTTGATGGCTCATTTGCATGGCGTAGGGTTTCTCCTTCCCCTGCGCAGACGTTCGAAGAAACGGTCGGAAGGAATAGTTGGCCAGCCTCTTCAGCTCGGTGCCTCGACGGGACCCGCGCTCGCCAGCTCCCTCGTCCGTTAGTTACATGGGAAGAGTGTCTCTCCCTCCGAATGGAGCCGCTCAGACTAAACCTGATGGTGTCGTGTTGCGCCTGAATACTCCCACACGTATGAGCCGATGCGGGGACCTTTCTGAATCCTGAATGACGTATGTTGGAGCAGAAAAACGAGTCAGGATCTCTTTCGGGCGGAGTTACGTTCGGAGCAGATCCTGCTCTTTGAGTCAGTGCGTCTACAATGTGGGCGTATGAGTGAAAATGTTGTCGGCCATCTGTTGTGATCCAGTTGTTTGATACGTGCAGCACGAAGAGGAAATTTATAGCTAGGCCTGCATGGCGAGCGTCGGCTCCTTTAGATGATTTACTTGAGATCCGGGCGACGTCTCACTTAACAAATACATACACCCTTCATCATGCGGCACCGGGAGCAGATGCAATTAATAATGGGGAGCTGCTGGACGTGGACGCATAAAGTCTTCGGTAGTCGTAGGAAGTCCCCTCTGCAGCGACTAGTGTCTAGCGACTGCTGGGAAGGGACGACATTGTCAGCTCGGGATAGACACTGAGGAAATACTCGTCGGAGGATCCACGCTGCGTTTCGCCTCCAACTGTTCCTCGAGGACAGTCATTGTGGGACTCCCGTCAAGGAGATGACGAGTTGTCCAGCTTTTTTTAACCGTGCCGTAAATGAAACACAAACGGAAGTGAGAGGCTCTCAACGAAGTGAGTCCAACAACGTCGAGGATGAATCGCAACACCGGCTTTGGACGTTGCTTGGTCGCCAAGACGTTTAAGTGACGCCAGGACGCCGCCTGAAGTTGCCGCTGCAGCGGACGGCGTCGACGACGAGATGTGCGAGCAGAAATGAGCGAACAAGGAGAGGGGAAAGCGAGTGACGACGGTGACGAGGAGGCATAGATCATTGTCCTCGGCAGTCCGTGAGTGATGCCAAGAGGAGGAAGAGACGGCGGTGTCTTTTTGCCTGGCGTTTCCGTCATATATCTTCTTCCATTTTTAGCGACTGCACGGCTATCCTTCATTAACTTCAGAGCCGTTCGCTTCCCAGCCCCGACGAATGCCGCGAGAAGAACAGCAGAGATAAAACTTTTTTCCCTCCGAAGACATCTACGGATATGGTGCATTTTTTCCCCGCCTGCGTCATCTTACGCCGTAAGAACGAAGGAGGTTAGCCCTCGGAGCTACACACATTAAGCGGAATCTGCCGACATTCACTGCGCTTCTCTCGGGGCCATGTACCTTCTCCACGAATCCCTACGACACTCGGAGACAAATCGCAGTTCACGCGTGAAATCCTCGAGTGAAGCGTGTTTGTTCTGAATGCTGTGCATATCTCGCTCGGTGTGTTCCGCCCTCCCCGATTCAGACTTGTTGCTTCCCTGGGTTTGTTTGCGTCCGGCAACCCGATTCGCCTTCGCTACCACCGCTAGGAAGAGTATTGACACGATTTTTATTAAAGGGCCAGATTCGCTATTGAAGCATTTTTCAATATGTGTCCAACGTCTGTGACGTTCATCCTCGCTCTAGGAATTCTCGACTCGGCGGGAACTCAGCATGAGATTCAGAAAGTTTACTCTTTCGACGCCTCCGAGATTATTGGGTTCTTCATGAATCTCCCATCAGAGGAGTAGACTTAATCTGATACTCGCATCAACGCATCGCTCTGGAAACGATATCGACCTTTGACCCCATCGTCGCAGGAGCTCTCGGGATCGGGTACAGGAGCGGATCCGCGCAGATCTCTGAGCTCATTCGTCCCGGAGGACGACTGGAGAAATGGGTCAGGCTTACGGGTAAGAATTTCCTAGGGCTGACGACGACCCGAGAGGCCAATGAGGACGACAATTTTCAGGAGCAGCTCCAGGATACACCCCAATTCTTCCCCAATTTTCATGTGCATTGATTCCGTACAGCTCGACGGTGATCCCCTTGACTGTGAGCATCGGGCTCATGGAATTCTGTTGGCCACTTAGCTGCTCCCCCTTGCGCTCAGGTATCTGTCGGGTAAGTGTCTATAGATCGGACAGGGTGAAGCCTGCTCTTAGGCAGTAATTGGGAAAACACACCGGAATTCTGTAACAAACACGGAAGGCACGTGTACATGGGCATGCAAATCTGCTACATGTGGGCATGGGTCTGCACCGGAGCCGATCATGACCATCAGACATGCGAGGGAAGAGAAATTAAGAATTTTCAAGGCTTTTCAATTTATTTGAGGAATTCCTCGACTTTCCCTTGTAAGTTTCGTCTGGATATCCCGGCTGGACTCTCTCGCTGACTATGCGTCGAGTCTCACGAAGCTCGGATGAGCGAGCGCTGGGAGGCTCTCCATCGTTATTTTAGAGCCGGAGCGATTCTTCCTCCTCTGGGAAGGCTCTCATGATCTCTGTGAGGTTTGAGCCCGGGTTTTTTTCTTTGTTTACAGATGACTTTTGTTCCGTTTACGTATCTGGCTAGAGTTCCCTTCATTGTACAAGCTGCACCTCTCCGTTCCATAGTAAATATCACAATTCACACATCACATTCAAGTTCACCGATCCGATGACGAACGCAAGAAGAATTCCCCGTGTGCTAATCGAAATACTGACATTCCTCATGTACCCGTTGAGTGATCCCTCGATACCCTCTCTAAGGGCAAGTTCTAGAAATGCTCATTCTCCGGCTATCGTCACGCGGATCGCTTCATTCAAGCGTCGCTCTTGAATCTACCGAATACACATTCTTCATCGTCTAGAAAATAAGTTCTACAGCACTCTTGCGCTCATGTACAAATCGCACAGAAGATTTACAGAGTCTATCTAGCCCATTCGCTAGCATCATTCAGACAGTCGCGCTTTGTGCTCGTTGCCCCCATCCCTGGAAGGGGAGTCTTAGCCAAATTCCACACTATATAGGAAATTCGAGTGGATGAAAGTCAATGTCTCTGAATGGAGTCAATTCGAGACTCCTTCTCGTGTTTACAGATAATGTATGACCTAAAGTGGCAGTTGAGTATTTCGGATTCCCAGCATCGTTGCCAGTTCTCAATAGGTGACTCAAAAATTGGATATATGATTCGGCAGTTTTCTCTTGGTATCGCCTTAATTCTTCGAGGACACTCGACCCCTTCGTAATGAATAGTGAGATGATTTGCATATCGTTCCACAACTTGGGACCCGGATCTTTCCTGGTCCCGGCTCTACCATCGACTAGCATCGGAAGAAGTCTGGCCATCGGAGACGGGTAAGACTCCCCGCTGGAACGAGACTCCTCGTTGATGCGGTGCAGGTGACATGGACTGGGTGGAGAGCTCTAGATTAGGTCCCTCGAATCGGATTCGGAACCTATCGGCTCGATCCTAGAAATTATTCTGTTCCCGAAAGCGACTACACGGTTGAAGTGACTTCTTCGATTGGCGTCATGGCCGGCTGCCACTGATGCAGATGGCCGAAAGAGCCTTGAGGACGTTTATCCTTTACTGGAGATTCCGGCGACGGACTCAAATCCTCATCGAAGGGTTCGCATTCACAGCAATCCGAGAGAAGTATTGTGGGATCCACCTGAATAGAGCACCGAGAAACTTCTTTAGACTAACGACCGAGCCGGGACCGCTCGGAACGCCTCATTGATTCCCGAATCGATGTTCGGGTTGCACTCGACATACCATTTCAACGAGACCCTCTTCCGATATACACGTGAGGAGCTCTGGTCGTTTGCCTATTTCGTTGAAATCGTCATTGTCCTCGAAATCACTGATTTGCGCGTTGAGCAGATCAACTGAAGTGGCCCACGAAACCGTTCTTTGAAGCCGGTCCAAACGCTGGCGACACGAAACGCATTCTTCCGCTGCAAGTAAATCAGGCCATCTAGGAGGTCTGAGGAGTGAAATGCCTAGACATGATGACGCTAATCTCCGAAAAAAAAAGCAGACGAAGAGAAGAACGGAGATCAATGTTCCCTTTGGAAAGATCAGGCGTTTCCGAACCGAATAGCGACGAAGGGGAGTATAATCAAATTGCGTACCCGTCTGCGATATGGGGGCGCCTGACACTACTGCTCCCCAACCCCGTATCTAACATATTCCCTCTCTCCCAGGGTTTCCGGAGCTCGCTTCCTGGGGGAGGCAGTTACTGGAATTCCCGGTTGCTTGTGACTTGCCTTCAGGTGGCCCGTTCATTCCAGAGCCCGACGCAACTGGTCCCGCTGACAGCGATATCCCGACCGGGGTGTGGGGCCTCTCTCTGAACCTCGCACTCCCGTTTCCAGATGATGTACTGCCGAGCGCGTTCTGTACAGCTCCTGCTCCGACTCCTGTACCGGCGTTCCCCACGTTGACGTTTTGAGATGCTTTTCTCCTTGATGCGCTCGAGTTATTGCGAATACTACTTCCCGAAAGACTGCACGTATGCCAACTGCTCGACAAGCTACCGTTCCTGAAACACGAGCGCATTATTCCTGCGCGACCGTTTCCTCTTGAGACTGCTGCCATTGTCTCTTATGCACCCGAGAGACAAGAGAAAAAGTACCTAGTACATGGGCAGACGAGCAAGAAGGACAGAGCGAGACTTGGCTCCAACCTCGGGAGCTTTACCTC
The DNA here is from genome assembly GCF_000255335.2 of Galendromus occidentalis. Classification (NCBI taxonomy): domain Eukaryota; kingdom Metazoa; phylum Arthropoda; class Arachnida; order Mesostigmata; family Phytoseiidae; genus Galendromus; species Galendromus occidentalis. Next base: position 1,238,006 of record NW_003805439.1, read on the forward strand.
ATGTGCCCCACGAAAGGTCAGAATGAAGTACATATTATGCCTATTATAGATTCAAGGGTCACCGGGAGACTCCGTTGCCACCCGCCTGTCAAACACGCCGACAGGCAAATACGCTTTCTTCGTGGATCTCAAAGGATGCGGCATTCCCGGAAACAAAATCAACAAACCTCTGAAACGGATCGGCATATACGATTCTACAGGCTGCCCGATGCGATACGGGCAGGGCGAACAGCAGAAGGCACGCGAGCAGAGCGCAGCCCGAGGACACGTAAAACGCCGCGCGGAAGTCCCACAGCGTGGCTCCCGGAAGAGCGATTCCAGGACCTGCGGGTCCTACGGCGGACGAATCCGAAATGAATTCTGCGCAAGGAAATCGGTTATTTGACCACAGACTTTATATCTGTCACTCCTCTCACGACTATTCGGCTGACTATCGAATCTCAACCTGAAATAAATTGCCTGTTGATGAACTTGCTGAGTTTTTACTCACGCGTTATCGGCACGATGAGCACGATAGGTAGACTCATGGCCCAATGCACGAAACCCCACGCCCTCGAGAAGTGCCTTGCCCGTAGACGTTCGAAAACTAATAGTTTCAGAGAGTAGCTTAGACCTCCTGACAGGGCTCCGCATAAGACTGCGAGTAACGAAAGACCTCGGAAGCCCCCAAGAGCCAGCGGAGATACACAAGAGAAGCTTAAACCGAGTAGGCCGGCCTGAAAACGGAAAGTAGCCTCAGCTCCATCAGTCATTGTGTCATTCAATGACTTAGCAGCTCGATAGACTCGATCCACGTCTAAACAGCTTAATACCAAGCCCACCTGTGATAGGTATCTTCTGCCGACATAGCAATCGTCGCTATTCCCCACGACCAGCATGCCAAATAAACAGCTGCCGAACGCGTGCGCTAATCCCACAATGGTTTGCAGTAAATACGAGTCTACAACTCCAGCTCCGCCGTCCTCATTGTCCGCCAGAGGAACCTGGAACAGAATTTCATTTGACATTCGTGGCGAGTTCAGCTGGTGAACGAAGCGACGTGAGATCATAGGCTAGACAACCTCCCGAGCGTGTTTTACGCAGGAGAATAAGCTCGTTTGATATGTGCCGCTGCTTCCACCTGTGAGCCTCCAGCAGCCGACGCCGCAGCGACCCGAGTCGTCGTTGTTTCAGGATTCGTTTGGAATAGTGGGAACGGCCGTGCACTGCTCATAACAGCTGCGCTGTTGGGGGCAATTGTACAGCGCCGTCGACGAGAAACAGAAGGGAGGAGTTCGTCCAAATGGGACAACGACAGCATTTCGACTCAGTCACTACTCAACAAAATATACGACTGGCTGAGTGAGAGGATTGTATGACGACCTTGCAACCATCCGGTGTCATCGATGCCCGGATTCTGCTCGTGATAAACATCGATTTGGTCACCCGCCCCTTTCGCTGGTTCCTTGCAGATATCGATGCGTCGACATATATATGTACCTATGTGATCGGCTCGCTCAATCGTGATCGGATTCGACTCGAATCACGATGAGAAATCGTGCGTTTTCAAATTGCGTGGGGATTTTTAAGCATGACTATTCCACAGAAAATGAATAAAGATGGAGAAGGCTTCGAAATGAAACAGTCGGTTATGAAGTGTGGTCGTCGGCTGCGACGAGTGTGAACAAAGGTAGAGGGAACTCACAATGAACAGGAAAGGCGTGTAGATGGCGAAGGATGCCATAAAACAGACTGCCATGAGGACTTTGACAGTCTTGGTTCGAAGGGTGGAGAATTCGAAGAATGGAGCTTTCTGTGTTGTTGGATTCTTCTCCTTGATCTTCCGTCGCTGGAAATACAAATCGTCTCCATGTTATTGCTGAAACCTCCCATGCTCATCGACGCCGAGCTGCCACCATTTTTCCAGCTGTTTGCGAAAAGATCTGAAACATGTGCCGTTTTCTCTCGGATTAATCACTTAAAAACGATTAGTAGGAGCTATTCGTATGCGAAGCGCGAGGATCGGGAATACCCACTTCATCCGACGCGTCCTCTGACAAATTGCTCGTCGTCAGTTTTTTCCGAGGACTAGATTCCATTCTAACTCGCTTTATTCTGCCCGGGATGAGCCACCGTATCTCGCAGCGAAGTCTCAACCCAGGAGAGAAGCCCGAGCAAAGGCTCCCGATTCAAGGAACATTATTCAAAAAGCTCACTAGGTTGCCCGAGGTCTCGCTCGTGTTCAGTCTCAATCATTCACAGCTCTTTTGTAGACTCGCATATCACCTCTCATGGCATCATGTCTATTTCGAGCCGCGGCCCGAGCTCTCGAGTCGGAAGGCGACATGCTCTCCGTCTGGTGATTTCCACCGAAAAAAGCCCGGTTGGTCCGCGAAGAATTATTCGCCCTCTTCATACCGCTCTCGATCAGAGACCACGACAATCCCCGAGTCGGCAATCAAGCGCTTTCGAACTTTCAACTAATTTATGGACTCCTCGATGAGTCGCCGCGCCGTTCCCCGGGAAATAGCGCAGCGCAGCGGGGCTCGATGCCAAGAAATTCGTATTTTTAGGTCCGATTCTAAGGGTCAGAGCGTGAGTTATGAAACATCGTCAAACAGGTCACAAGGCTGTTGGGTGTTCGAGGATATTTAGCATGACATCAGGTGATCTACAGTACTTCCCCTTCAACAGCCGGCGTGTTACCCTCGCGAGGAGATCTCGTTTGTAAGGATCTTGAAGCATGAATCTTTTTCACGTAGGCGAGTAAACTGTCTGTCTAGACGCACGGACCAGGTTTGAGTTAGACGCATATCTGCCCGAGCAGCAGTTCAAAAAGCTATCGATGAGAGAAGACAGAGCACTAATGCTCTCACGGGGAGAAAACCTCTTGAGAATTCGCAGACTGAGTCACCGAAGAATTCTGATCTGCGCGGCATCGAAGCCCGTAGTCAGCTATTCCGCCTCCCAGACAGCAAGATGCTGTCATGATGTCTGTGAGAGATGCATCGGCTGCAGACCGGAGGAAGAAGAGTAGTCTTCTTGATTTATTGCAATGTATCTTCGATACGGCTCTCCGGAGAAGGAAATGGCCAATACCAATTCATAAGAATCGCCTGTTCATATTGAGAACGAGTTCATCCAGACCAGGCCCTCGTTGGAGCACTTTGTCGGGCCGAAAATTGCGTTGGACACATTGATAGGTCTGAGGGCGCACCCCATTCTCATTGCAGACAATTTAATCAATGATTCCCACGAGCTGATAGAGTTCGACGGTCCTTGGCGTCTCAGAGCGTCCGGGAGGTCCGTTGAACTCAACCTCAGATTTTCACTCTGAAGCATTATGCCCGAATCTGGAACAATCCTGGATCCTCCATTCGTTCGTTCCGGGCATTCAATCGTTCGACGAAATTAAACGACTGGGGGGATCAATCTAAAGCGATTTCCTCGCCCCCCCCCCGCCAATTTTTCGGAATCTCTTCAGCCTGAGGCTGATACGATAAGATTTAGCACCCGCTGAGAAGAGTAGTTCACTATTGAATTCCTCCTCACGTCCTCGGGGAAGAATAATTTCTAACTGACCAATTCGGATAAGGGAGGGTTCGTTCATCTTTCGGCGTCGGGAACCCCAGATTTCAGCGAACTCGAGTCCAAGTGAGCTCGAAAAATAATATTGCACCTGCGAGTTCAAATAATTAGAATCTCATTCCGGCGAAACCGAGGTGGGAGTCCTGCCGAATTCCATATTATGGTCACTCGAAGCGCAGCTGCAACGCGTTCGAGCTCGCATGGCACCGTCCTGGATTCGAGCCCGAGCTGTGTCTCGGGTGAGCTTACCTGGTTCTTGAGGTGAACTATGGCTCTTCGCTGCGGATGATAAAGCGAAGCGGGACGGTAAAGCATCCCGATGATGAATAGAGATGACAGGAGTCCTGTTGTCGCTTGAAGTCCGAACCTCCAATTGAGTTTACTGCAATGTGCAATCAGTGAGACCATTACGAACAACACCGAATTTTTGGTTTGAAGCAGTTCGTCTCGGGAAATCGCTGAAATTCCACGAGTTGTTCTCGGCTAATTTAGGGTACATGAAGAATGCTCGAGGTTGTGCGAGGGGATCATCAAGCAAATGTCACTTAAGCTAAAGGTCCTAATCACGCAGGAGCCACGCATCGGTTCAGCCCTTATATACATATATTTTGGTCGATCTCCGCAGAAAAATTGAGCATCTTGTAGATGGTGGACTGTCGCTGCGGGAAGAGGCAGAGCCACTTCTTCCAGATGCATTACATAGCGTGTCGGGGTCGGTACGCTCACGGAAAAGAAAAACACGGCCCTAGTGGTGCCCGCTCGCGCGCACAATCTTTTTTCTACTCTCAGTATCTTCTTGAGCTCCTGCTCTGGTCGATGTCTCCTACTCTCCCTCATGCTTGCTCTCTCAGCTTTCCACTAGGCTCTTTGAGCACAAGGGCAGTATCTGTTGTAATCTCAACGATCTGTCTTAGCTGAGCAGATCGTTAGTTCTGCACAGCTGATACGAGTTGCTCATAATTTATAACATGTTCGCCTCATAAGAAGCTTCATTGGCCTAGGTCGGAGCTTTCTCGCAGCTAGTAGTAGCAATTTTCTCTGTATTAGTGAAAGGATGGCGTTGTGCGCGCAGGGACGATCGCGAATGAGCTCGAGACAGCGATAAGCCGACGGAGGCGGAATTCATGATCGGACCAGTGTCTGAAGGGATTCCAGAAGAAATCCACAAATGTTTGCCAGTGCTCTCATCTTAGCCGTAAGCCGCGGGAGTCCCTCAAGCCTCGTTAGAGAGCGAACCCGAATCTCGGGAGCGGCTGACTGGGCTCTGACTGGTACTGATTAATCTGGAACAAGACAATCGTAATGCATTCATGACTTCACCAACCTGAGTACGTGATGTAGAAAATGATTAAATAGCGCTACTCCGATTCCGGTTCCCATGAGGCAAACTAGCTCGACTGATTCTCTTCTTCGTTTGAAATACGATCCGACCATTATATTAGCGGCTTCGCGGACGATCCCAAGTCCGATGCCCACAACTGCGAAAGATGGAGGAAGAAGCGTAAGAATAAGATCTGGTGACTGGCCGCATTCGGATGCACTGCTTCCACCGACAGCGTCTTCTGTGAGAGTGGCGACACCATCGAATATCATCTTTACCGCAATCGGATCAGATGTTTCATCGAGCAATTTTCGTTCGGGTTATTATCGCGTTTCCTTATGACGACGGTAGCCGCGAGCAGAAAGCGGAGGAACATATGTATATTGCGGATGGAAATCGAATTCATTGTCCCCGGTATTCGCTGAGTTTGAGCCACGCTTGGAAGCAGCGTCGTTTCACGAAGACATCATTCTGGCAGCGGGACATCTGTCTTGTCAGGCAGAATTAGCTTCATATAATGGATAGAACAGATTGAACTCTCGAGCCAGTGAGCGATTATACGCATTAAGGGACTGACAGCGAGCAACCGCACACAAACACGCGGTAGGGAACTCTGAGCCTCGGCCCACGCGTGTTTGTTCAAGTAAGCGTTAATAAGCATGGAACGTCCTCTGCGCGAAACGGAGACAACGGACGACAAGCGCGACATCAGAATGTTGATCCGCAGAAGCACTCACCGAAACACCACGACACGAAGATTTGGTGAAATTGAGTCGTGAACGATGTGAAGAGGCAGCCCAGCGTCGAGATAAGTCCGCCCATGATCGCGGTCACTCGCGGCGACTTTTTACGACAAGTCGCCACGATGATCGGACTCATGAATGTCGACAATGCCAGTGAAATCGCCCCGGGATAGACTGTGAAGACAAGGAAGATTATTAGATCGTTCAACAAGGACGAGCTGTCGACAAATACCACGCTTCGGAGACCCGAAACTAGGATCCGCAACCACAGACACTCTTCTTGGAACCGATTCGCTCGAGTAATCGATGTGGGCTGTGGTTCCGGAAAATAAGGTTGCTCCTATCACGTCTACGTCGTCTACAGATTTCGTTTTTCCATACCTAGATCGTCAAACAGACGGCTCCGCAACTCAGCCTCGAAGATTACCCAAATCATGAGGGATTTGCTGACTTTCCCCCCTCTCGGCGGTGAAGTCGAGAAAACATCCTGTTGACTGGGCTAAGATTCGGGCTTGCGTTGCTGCTGTCGATTTTGTGCCGCTGGCCTATGGGCCCCTACCGAATATCCTCTATAATTAATCCACCCTACCACGCTAAGAATAATGGGTCTAATGCCTCCCCCCCCCCCCGAGCGATGCGTGGCTCCAATGCAAATAGGGTTCTGCATGCTTCGATAACTACCGGACTCTCTAATAGACGCAAGGAGGAACAAGGACAGGATATTGATAGCGTGAGAGTGCACGTTGGGATGATTTTACAATGCTCTCCCGGAGCTGATCGATGAGGCAAGTCACATTCCGTCGATTGCCTCTCCGCAAGTTTCAGCTGACGGTGTACTCATGTAGCTGAAGATGAAGCCTTTCAGGCTCCATCGGGGATGTCAGCGCCCCCAACTTCGCAGAATTCGGTGGAGCATTTTCCGTCTCGCATGCGAGGAGCCAGAGGATTGGAAACTCCATTCTCTCCTCCCAGCACTCGGGCTCTTTACGAAGAAAGGCTTTTCTGTGGTATCTGGGATTCCCGTTCCGAAAGGCGCATATGACTCCGTGGAGCGACTCTCTCCCGCCTTGAGGAAATGCTGCTCCTATGGGAGCGGGCGTCTCAGGCGTAGGTCCCCGTCAGGCTGCTCCCGTCAGGGAACCCGAAACGGTTTTCATCAGAACTTCTATGGGGAAGGCTTCATTCGCGCTGCCGCCGGACCTATTGTGATCCTAGCCGGGAATTTCCGGATTTTGAGATCTGTCCTCGGCCTCCATTTCTCTCCGGTCATGCCAGGAGTGTCGAATGGACGGCTCCACGGCTCAGCTCACAAGAGTACTCAAAATGATTACCCACGATGCTCCTAGTCGTACGCCCGCTTTCCACGAGTCGTCGAACTCAAACTCCGGCTTCGAGTTGTAATACCTCGACTCGAGACAGATGTGATCCATGCTGAACTGCAAGCGGAGGAGCGAGAGACTGATGCTAAATTTTGTTTGTCGTCTCTACGAACGGACAACAAAACCGAGCAATAGCTGGTCGAGCGGGCCTGGGAAATCCCGGTTTATAAGCATGATGATAAAACCACAACAACGAGCGATCAATAAAATCTTTGTAAAAGTGTTTTGATTCTGAAGACTTGTTCCTCTTCATCTACTGGGCTATCTGTGTCGACGCGACGGATCGGGTCGACAAGACTTTCTCAGCCGGTGTCGGCCGTCCGGAGGAGAGCTCAATCGCGCCGAGTTCTGAGCAAAGCAAGCAAGCAACCATCCATCCGAAATCCGATATCATTCTCAATTGAAGCGAATAGGGGGCCCATCAAGCTGGTTTCCGCAGGTTCCGAGTTTTTATGGCGTCCAGATCGAAGGCCCAGGAGCAGTTTGCTGGAGTCCGGCTTCTGGCGGCGCGCAGTCACTCCATGAACTCCGAGAAGCATGCACTCCGACCTTTTAATCTGAAGCGTACCCGATGGGCGGTAGCGTATAGGACAAAAACGCGACGAAAGATAATGCGGGACCTGTGGATCGATGGACTACGCAGTTTTATGCACGAATGGGCTCCTGCCCAAAGATGCAAAACACGTATATAACCTCCGCATCCGTTGTAGCTGGCTAGCGTTCACAGTATGAAGGATGGCTTCATAAATATCGTACTAGGACGAGACCGCGGTCGTCTACGAGGCCGATTACACACGTGCAGGAGCGCGAGCGCGTTCAGGGAAGCCGCCGTGTTATCGCGCACCGTCTTGGTTCCGAGCTGGCGATGAGCGGGAGAATTGATTTTCGAAACTGGCTCCGAAAAAGCGCCCACGAACGAGGGCGGAATCGAAGCGAGCCAGAGCGGCCAGCATCGAGTCGGAAATGGAGTTTCGTTCCGCACAGAAAGTGCAAATGGAGTTCTGCGGATCGAGCCGACGGCGGTTAGCTCCACGATCCATTAATTTTAGCTTCCTGATCACGGAGGTGACATAATTGAACGAAAGGTGTTGCCAAATCGTTGTTACAGAACGAGGATTTATTGATGCTCTTCCGATGATTTACATACGTTCCGGCCCGCATGAGGGACAGACTTGAGGAAAGTTCCTCCAAATGAAATCACTCAGCCGAGCTCCCAGTGAATCATGGGCAGGAGCTGTTCTGCTACACCGACCCCTATATACCTCCTACTTGTGCTCACAAGGAGGGGAGGTCTGCGCGGAACATCCGACGGGCGAAGAAGAAAAATGAGCGAGCGGTATCCGACGAGTACATGGAATTTCTGTTCCGAAGCCTCGCGCTTCCTGACGCGTCCGTTCCCTCCTGCTCTACCGTCTTCCGGGAGGAAAAGCCTCACGATTTAGCGGATACCTACTAGCTCTCTGAAGTCGCGTGAAAAGCTCGAGACCGTCCGGCTCCAGGATCAACACATCGGAGGATCGTGCGCAACGGAGATCGATCCGACTTCAGTCCGGAATATCCGTCGGAGAGCTTCATTGTTCGACACGGGTAGCTTCTGGGAACTTCCCACACCAAACACATTCTTCCGCGGGGAGTGAGCGCGAACCGACTAACGAGCGAGAAAGCCTTCCGAAACTGCGGCTGAAGCTGTCAGCTCGCTTCAAATGCATATTCGAGCTTGGGATGTGGGCTCAAATATCTGCCTGAAGAAGGCCAGTAGCAAGGCGAGAAGAACAGGGATGATGACAACGTTTCAGACGGACTCGCTGAGTGATTGATCGATTGTAATGGTATAGACTCGAAACACCTTGAGGAAACAAGGCTCGAGAGACTTTCCTGTTACAAACTTTCCATGAATACCACCGCTCGTTTCAGGTGTACCTAAGCGAACCAGTCTCGAAGATCCTCGTAGAGTGACGAGACGACACGGTTTCTCGACAAAGCCAGAAAGTCGAATTTGTAACAGAGTAGCCGCGAGATTTCGCGAAGCAGATACCGTCGTCAAATTTCGACATCAGCTGAGAATGCATTATCATTCATTATTTCATAAAATCTCGACCGGCAAATACACGATACAGCAGGCCGATCGCTAAATCTCGACATCTCGGCGACGAGCGACATCTTGAATTCTGTCGTAAGAGAGTAGCCTGACCTCGACCGTTCCTGTGTGCTCTCCGGGTAAGTCAAGGAAAGCGAGAATTCGAGCTTGAATCGTCCGCCTTCCAAAGTCCACTCTGCAGGGGGCTCAGCAAGCCAGCGAGCGGATTGACCGACGACGTCCGAAACGGAGGCATCACCGCGCGTCATGTTTCGAGATCGATACTGATGTATCGTTCCATTGCGCTTTTGCGCAGGTCGTGACCGTAAAAGCGATCTGCGTCTTGTTTCTGTGCGTCACTTTCGAGGGAAATTGTCGCACTCGCCTCGGAACACTGCGGCCGTCGTCGCATGGATCACTAATCATCCTCAGAATTCCTCCGACGTTTTTCGAAACTGATGTTGTGGCATGCAACGATCATCATCGGAGCTGCATGTCTGACAAGGATTAATTGTTTCCCGATCTGACGCACGAGGCATTCCAGAACGGCAAGGAAAGAAAATGAACCTCGGACGATACTCCATGCTCAGGAACAACTCGTTGAATTATAGATGCGAACCTCGTCGAAGAGATGAATCGGGAAGGTGTAGGTCGCACCATTTCCATTGAGTCGTTCCTGATTAGTGGTTCTCATCGAACGAGTTTGGGTATGCGGCTTCTACGAGAGATCATCGCTCATAGACCCGTGTTGGTGCGATGCGTCATTATTAATTGATACAACGAGATTTCCATCATCACAAGCGGGGCTCGGTCGGCAAATTGCTCAGAAATCGATTCATCAGTGTACCGCGAGAGAACGATCCTCGGATCCGGTTTCGCGACTTCGCACTGTCGACGACGTCAAGCTTGATTGACAATTGGAGTGAGCGAACGCCTGCGTGTCACCCACGGTTTAATCTCTGCGAGGAGAGAGCATTTATTTCTCGATGCAATCCGATGCTGAAGATTAGTGTAATTGATAGGCCCGAAGCCAGAATACATATGGGGGTAGCGAAAATGGATCACGCTCACTTCGAGAGGGCCTCGAGGAAATCTGAAGGTATGATTCACTCTGGATACTGCTAGTGACTCGTCATTAAATAGACGGCGTCAGATGTATAGATAGGAGAGCTCGACTCATCGCATCTCCAGAGTTGCACTCGCGTCTCACGCTAGGGAGTGTGCTGAAGGGCTTCTAGATGATCAATGGCCGCGCTCAGAACTTGAATGAGGTCGAGGCGGTCATGTCGATACAGCTTCCAGCATCCAGGTGAACGAGGGATTCTCTAACCGGCCTCTCGCGCGCCTAGGCAATGATATTCGTTTGCAAGCGAAGAAAATTCGAGTTGAGAATTATTTCCCCCGCGCGGAATCAATCAAGACTCAGAGCACGTCGATTCAGCGGGAGGGAGTTGAGAGACGACACTCATCACGACAAGATTACTAAATACCTAATTAAGAGAGCCATTACTTTCCAAAACCGCTGCATCCCGGAGGCAGCCGATCACCGGAGATCCGAAAGCGTGAAACAGACGGATAATGCCGTCTTTTTGGGTTGCCGCCGCCGTTCGGGGCGGCGAACAGTTATTCGATAACAGTCGCGAATTCTTGTTGCTCTTGTTTCGTTACATCTATTCCGTCATTTTCTGGTGCTGGCGATTTTTACGGCTGTCATGCGATACGCTCCACCGATTAAGAATGCCGGTGTATCTCGAATTGATGAGTCTGTCGCTGTCGGTTAACTCACGTCCGAGGAGCGGAATCACACCCGAAACAAATCTCTCGAGTTTCGCAGAGCGATTTTGACGAGATTCTGCTTTCAACCCTATCCACGACTCGCTCCGGACGCTTCACCGCCCATATCATCTCCATTTTTTTCCTTCTCCTTATCCACTTCGCGCTCTTTTCCTTCAGACGCTCCCCTGTGTTGATATATTAGGCCCCCCATTCGGCCATAATTCCCGGTGCGATACTCGCACCGCATTTTTTTTCGCTCCCTTCTCTCGACCGTGGAGTCAAATGGAACGTATCTTTCGCTCGTACCCGCTTGCACTGTTATGCCGGTAGTGGCTGAGAATGGAAATTATTCCACATCGCGAAGATTATTTATACGACACATCGCGAATCTGAAGGATGGACAGCGAAGCTGCAGTCACGTAGCGCTAAACGCACAGCTAGCCGCTGGGAAAACGATCTGAATTCTGGACGGCGCATCGTTGGATCATTTGTCGTCAATTCGCTTATTATCCAAAGCCGCATCTGGGATATTTGACGACGATGGTCATACTTCGAAGAATGGCGATAAATACATAGATGGCGAATGGCGACCGACAACATGCGCTTCGACAGAACACCTCGTACGCTGCTGCCTTGAAGGATTGTATCTCACGGAGTGACAGCAGCGCTCGCCATTCAATCGGGTTGATTCGTGGATCATCATGTAGACGTTTATGAGAATTTCTCATGACGACAGGCTCATTAGAAGTCACTTTTGAGTGGAAAAGAATGACGACCGATATTTTGGGGAAAAATCGGACCATTGGAGTGCTTTCTCTCAGGTGGCATCTCGGAGACCCCTCTGAAGTCGGGAGCATCTCGATTGAGGTTACAAGGCTATCAAGGGGTCGAGATGTCTATAAAAATATAGATAAACTCGATGCCAACCTAGTGGACCTGCCAGGTAGAGTGTGGGCTCGTTCTCCGATGCACATGAAGGCATAGAAGATGCTGTCCCACATAGATCTATGCACGGTTGGCATTGACGAAGCCACGAGTCAAGCCAGCATAAAACTACGGATCTTGCGCTTTAGGTGGTTATGACAAGTACGAGCTGATCCGTACAATGTAGCATGGAGTCGACAATTGATTTGTGTAACAAATGATCTGCCTATTGTTATGGGAGCGATGCTTTGGAGCCCGTCGATCTGATCTCCCGACGACGGACGAGGTCCTATGGCTCTCCGTCTGTAGGGTAATGGAGGTTCTGGATGGCCTCCGGGACTTTCTTTGGTTCAGTGTTTGAGACCATAGAATACGAGCTGAAGCAATCAAGATCTTGATGAACGTCGTCTGCCCTTTGTATAATTGTATAACGTGACGGGTAGCGTCAGAAACCCGATAGACTCCGAATTCCCCGTCTCAGGTCGACGGTATTCGAATTCAGCCGAAAGGCATCGGAATCATTCGATTCGGTCATTCGAGCAGAGTGACATTCCCGGGCAAGAGAGAGAGCGAGGGAGGAGCCTGAGGAAAGTTCAATATTTCGAAACACAGCATCAAACATGCTTCGATACAGGAAACGCAAATGATCTTCCGTGTTGGCGAGGAAATCGTCGGCCGACCGATTTCGTGTCGAGCAAAAACGCCAGCTCGACCGAATCCGCACACATTCACACGTACATCGGAGCGAATCTCCAGATGTATGGGTATATGCATGGATGGAAAATGAAAGAATGAACGGGGACACGGATGAATGAGCGGGAAAAGTCGAGGAAGTTGAGCAAGCTCTGGAGACATGCGCACAGCGGTAGCATGCAAAATGTCCCAAAGTGTCCTCATCGATCAAAACGACTCATCGATCGCCAACGGATCCTGTCAGCGCGCTTCCGCCGACGTCTTTTGAAGTTGGACTCGACGCCAACGTTTTCGTCGTTTTTCTCGTCGTCGTTGTCGTGGTCTCGGTAGTCTGCTATCGGCTACGAGGTCGAGCGTCGTGCCAGAGATCACCCATCATCAGAATGAACGCCCCGGTGACCCCACCGGAGAATTCACGCAAATAAACGCAACATATACACCGACTGGTGGTGAATAGTCTGAACCGATTCGGAATCCCTCTCATAGATCTCACTTGATCCGACTACTCAGCGAGGAGCGACGGATTCCCTGGGTGGGATCAAGAGGCTTGAGCTCGTCGAGGCGCAGTCAACCTCTTGATTTAGACTGGGATCGAGCGTTACGCCCGTAAACAGGCGTTCCCTCGGGAAACCTCTTCAAAACGCTTGCGTCAAAGCTTCTCGAGCGGCAATTCAAGGCGACTGAGCCTCTATGGCGGTGTCCCGGGAGTCGCCGCGAGAGTGTTTCCGGAAAGTGCATCATCGATGCCAATAGTGTAACATTCGGTCCGCCCCGCGAACGGATTGTTCCGACGACGCCCGTTTCGATTCTGCATCACCTGCTGTTCCCAGCCCTTTTTTTCTCCCGGTCGACTCGCGCTCAGCGATGATCAGGAAACTCGAGGGCACAGGGAAAAAGCTCGACGTTCGATTGGACATCGACCTCCTTGCCGTATCGATGATTGAAAGCTATTGCATTGCAGAGAGGAACGAGAGCAATCTCTAGGAGAGCAGAGCGCGCGAACAGGAGCTGCTTTCTGTTCACCGGTTCTCCCACTTTCCCGGGGCGAGGTTGACGACTGTGGCGCTCGAAGCTCTTCGAGCACCCGATCCGCACAGACGCATCGCCAGAGGAACGGCTCGACAGTCTAGTTCGAAAGCTGCTCCCCGTTCGTCTACCGAATCGCTTCCGCGTGAGACGAGTACATCTCGGCCCGGAGGACTTAGCACCTCGACACGATGGATAGACGGAGGAACGGAAGCACGGGCAGCCGAAGTGCGTTTCACCGAAGGGGGAAGGGGCGGCCGAAAATCCCGCGGTCGCATCCGACTGGGCGAACTCGAACGCTGGCGGCAGGCGGGTGAAAGGAGTCATAACTTATCTCAGTCAGGTAGGGGTTGAGATTTTCCGCGCGTAGATTAAGCCAACTGGAACTCACTGAACGCCGACGATGGCTCTGGCGACGACGACGCGTCATAGTCAGCAGGCGCAGGAGCGACCGGCTCCGGAACGTTTTGTAGACGTTTTCAAAGTGCAAGAGTGCCGGCCGGATACGCATGACGCTGCAAGCCTTTCTTCGAGTCACGCAGAGAACGGGCGAGCGAATGAATGAACGAACGGATGAATTCGAAGTCGGCCGACACCGCAAGCAAACGTCGAGGAAGCGGTGACATTGTCTCCCCAGGTCCGTACTTTATTCCTCGCTCTTTCCTTCCACTATAAGAATGTTGTCTCGCGAATTTGCATCGTTCTGAAGACTTTTTGTCCTCGGCTCGTTCTGTGGATGCGCGTGGCCAGATAGCGAGTGTGTGCCTTGAAAGAAATGCCGCTGACCTGGTTGTGGTCGTCTCGGTCGTCGTTACCAGTGTGCCAAGTCTGGCAACGACAGCGGTTGTACATTAGGGAAGGTTTTCTGGCTCCGTTTTTCTTCTTCCCTGTGCGCGGTGGGAGCTTCGGGATCCCATGGGGCGCGAATCCATGCCATCTCGAAGACCCGGCTCCGCGGAGCGCCCAATAACCTTTCATTTGCATCGTGTCTATTAGCAAAGTTCCGCGGTGCCGCGGCTGCTTTCACCGGCCGTAGACGGCGATGACAAAAGAAAATAAATCGCCGAATACCTTGTGACCAGACAACGGTGGCGGACGGGCGGGTGGGCAGGCCGGGTGGGAGCGGCAGTCGGAGGTGAGGGAAACGCGAGAGGAGAAGAGGGACAATGGCCGCTCCGTGCACGAGTACAATATCTCTCTGTCGGATGAAAAATCCCACAAGAGTCTCGACTCGACCTCTAGAGAGAGAAAGCAAACGGTGGGCGGACGCTTTCTCGGCGGGAACGGTCGGCCTGGCACCGTTGGGAACTGGCGCCGTCGACGTCGATCGAGAGAACCCCCAGGCGCTCAGCGGGGGACGCTGCACGAGGAAATATCATTCGATATCGACACCAACTTGATGATCACAGAGCGGCAAAACATTCTCACAGAGAGTGAGTTGGTCAATCGTTCCGACTACCTCTTTCGGTCGACTTATTGAAGCGATCCAAAGAAGCGAGATGTGTTCACCTGACCTCTCTCCGACTCGAGACGACGACTCTCGATCGACCCTGTTTCCGTGTTCGATCACGTTGAACAGTGGACCGACGACGTCCCGACTCTGGGCACCTCTGAATGAGGGGCCGCTCAACAGTTCCGTCTTGCGGGGATTTCTTCGCGAATCACCTCATTTTGATCGGGGATTCTGTCGGAAGCGGCACCTCATTCATTTGCTAATCATGGAATTAGCATCGACTCGCTGAAGGCAAGCTCACGGCAGATGGGGGAAAAAAGCATCCTGAGAAGCCTCTGGCGAACTCAGTTACGATCACGCATGGAATCCAGTCAAGATTTGGCGGAGGCTACGAGGCCCCGGCTTCGCCAGAAATTCAAGTCAGATGGGTGTCCGAGCCGATGCCACGATGACAGAAGATGTCTTTCGCTATTTAGCACACTCGAAACAGCAAAATTGCTCTCAGTCAGCGAAGCGCTGCCCATGTTCGACCATGACTGAGCGATCGAATGATCGGCCGCTCACAAAGTGAGTCTGTATTTATACAAAAACCGATAAATTTGCTCAGAAATTGCCTCGCAATTATACTCAGACATCATTCAGAAGCTGCGACGGAATCATCAGCCTCAGGCGAACGTGGAGTCGAAATCGGTTAGTTCTCGATTCCGGCCGATTTCAATCGAGTCAACGTGTCTCTTTCGTCTCCAGAGGCCTCCGGTTATTTTCGTACGGTCAGATCCGGTCGATCTAAACGGGTGAATTTTACGCAAGCGTCGAATTCAGAGGCGTATCCGCGCCGCGTTTCCCCCTCTAGTCCTCTCAGACTCGTTCTGACGGAATGGAATCAAGGGGGTGGGCTCGAAGAAAAATGAGAGAATGAAAAACACAACGACCGGGCAGGATCGGGTTATGCGAACTCCATGTGTTGAGGCAGGCTTTTGCCCCAAAAGCCTGGTCTCCGCTGGAGACGTTTGTGGAATCTTTTCGCGAACAGCATCGGGCCCAGGGGACGCTCGCTCAGGGTTCAGAACCCACGATCTCTCAAAACATTCCCAGACAATCAGCATAAATTATTTATTGACGACGGATCGAAAACGAGCTGTGGAATGGGAAGAGCTCCTCCGGAATGCCGAAGATTGATGAGGCTGGGTTTAATCGGCATCATCTGCGATAACTCTCATTATCGCCGACGAGTGGTGCGTTGCGGCATGCGCGCGGAATCATCAAGGGTCCTCTCTGGATCGGGATATCTCTTCACGCATCGCTTTTTTTGTTCCTCGTTAACTTTTTCCCTCGCGCGGTTTTGCGTGTTTTGAGTGTTTAGATGGAACATGCGCTCTTGGAGAGCTGCCCAATGCTCGCCCGAAAATACTTGGGCAGCTCCGTACAGCACCGAAGTCGAGAGTAGGAATTGAGCCGAATGAGCGAGGGAATCTGCCATGAGAGGAATAAATATGTATTATGCAAGTGCCGGCGCCGACGCGGAATCCAGTCGAGCTCAGCTGACCGTGTTCACCGTATTGAATCGGTCCGACGGAA
The DNA here is from genome assembly GCF_000255335.2 of Galendromus occidentalis. NCBI lineage: Eukaryota > Metazoa > Arthropoda > Arachnida > Mesostigmata > Phytoseiidae > Galendromus > Galendromus occidentalis. The sequence continues at coordinate 1,254,543 of NW_003805439.1, forward strand.
TCATGGCTCGCCAGTCTCATCCCACCTTGACAGCGATCCGGACCGTGACATACTTGTTCGCTGCGCGAGGCTTTTTTCCTCGAATGATAAAAACGTAGAGACTGTCCGTCAGAAGCTGCGGAATTGAACCCTTGCTCGTTCAGGAGAAAAAACCGCGCTGTCGTTGGAGATGCTCCTGTTGGAGGGGCTACGGAACGCGTCCCTGGTGTTCCGAGCTTCGATGTTGGAGCAGATTTATGCAGAGCCTCCCTGCTCGAGATATATCCAGAGGTTTTCAGGTATCTACATACAGCACCTCCGGACAAGAAGCTTGACGGCGATCCAGCGTGGAATCTAAGGCTTCCATCTCGACTACGGCTCGGTGTCTCTTCGGTGTCGGAGTTTTCCCGAAGGCTTTCTTCCTCAAGCCACCAAGTGGGCCAAACTCCCATCGGACTGTGACCCTGATGATCGCGCCGACGCTGTTCGTATCGATGCTCTCTGTTCTGCGGGCTTGTTGCTGTCAGAACCGATACAGGATAGAAGGAGTCCCGACTCGTCCGGAAGAGTAATCCCTCCCTTCCCAGTTCCCCGTATCTTTTCATCACCTCCTTTGCCATTGCGGATCTCCCGACCAGCGGGAGCGTCGGACTTCCTTTCTGGCGACTCCTGACCGGCTCGACTTGGTTGGGATCCCGATCCGCATGCAATAATTATGTTATTGTGCGCATATCAGATTCGCATGCGTGGGATAGATCATTCCGTCCAGCTGCCGTCGGAGCCCAATCAAAACGGGAAGTGGGCAAGGAATTCAAGGAAGAGAAGCGGAAGGATTCGGCGTGCATCAAGCTCGGGTCCCTGGCTATAAGGAGCGCAATTCTGATAATCCCCGAGATTGTTTACGGGGAACACACGAGAATCGGAATCCGAACTTAGAAAGGTGATCAAGTCAGAGATTTGTCCGCAGCCGGAATCGATCTTCGATTCCATTTCATTATTTCCCTCCCGCATTGAAACGCCCAGTAAGATTCCGGGGAGAATCCTTCATCGAGCCGCGTTCGCGGAAAGCAAGACCTGGCTCGAGTCTTCCGTCTAATAGAACTGAAACTCAGTGCGATAGAGTGTCAGAATAGAACTAGAAAATAGCCGGGCTTCTCGCACCTCTAAGTATGTTGGCAGAATCGGCGGCACATGCCGATCATGGGCATGATATCGTAACCTTCTCTGACGGCATGATCGGGTAAATGATTCAATCTCAAGCAGCGATGGCTTCTCTTGTCGTGACATCTCGCCTCGCCAAAAGTGATCGCAGGGAAGCGGCGCTCCCCCAGAGCAGCCGCTGATAGCGACAGCCGCTGTCAGAACTGTAAAGTGCAACAACAATTACAGCACAGAACTAGAGACAGCACTCGTTCGAAGAAACGCTCCGACAATTCGGCAGCGGGAAACGGTGGATGTCGTCGTCACGAAAAAGTTATCCGCAGCCTGCTCATGCGGTCGAGAAAGCCACCGAGACGCGTGTTCGGAAATCGATGTCTTGTTTTGTCGTTTCATTCGCGAGAATCTCAGACGCCACCCCGTACGTTCTCTCAGAAGTCCTTCATCGAAAATTAAACGAATGACTCCTGTTCCTCGTCTCAGGTCTCAGCTGAGGGTCATGCCGGGAACGATGCCCGACGCGTCAGCTGATTCGACTGCCACGATTGAAACAGGTCTCGGTGTGAGGGTATTCAATTCGAAACGGGTTCGTAGAGCAGACGGGCAAGGCTGTCAAGGGTTGCCCGTGTGCTCTACTCGCATCGAGGAAGGTCCAGAAACGTCGGTCATATGTCAAGCACCACATGCCATAGATCATAGTTTCCTTAAGCGACAAGCCTTCCGAATTCCGATGACATCATCCGCTCGCCGAACATTCTCCGCTGTCAGTACCCAAGGCTCGCGAATTAGACCGCGGAATTAGAGTGCGGAAGTCTCGCAGAAACCACAAGACACGGGCTTTGCGAATTGCTTCTACCGCATTATGTGTATCGCCCCTCGACAAGGGCGATCTTTCGCGTACTATCAGCAGCATGTGTGGATTGCAGCCTGATTGGGGTACTAGCTCAGACATGGCGGAACAGTACTATGGGGATGTCCCTATTGCAGGGTTGAGCGTTAAAACTTGAGGAAGAATATCAAAGGGACACATCAAGACCACAATCCAAAAAAATCTCAAAGAACCGCTCAGCCCCCGTCGAATCAGAACTCATCTCTCGAGGATTCGGAACGGATTCCCGCTCGGTGTACCTGAACTTCTGCGAACCCGGTGGCGATAACTTTCTTCGACCGCGACGACGAAAGAACCACTCGCGATGAGCTGACCACGGTCGCGACCGACAGCGGCCCGCGCAGCGTACTACACGACCGGATCGAACTCACGACTCAACGATCCGACACGAGTTTCGAGTGACTTATTCACTATTTATGCAGAATCTCTTATACAGAGCGGTCACATCAGAGGAGAAGATCACACGATGAATGGCGCAAATGAACACGAGCTGTAATTGCATCACCATACCCGTAGAGAAAGGTGATTGGATGACCATATCATGCGAGAATCCCGTTCAAGTATTCCCAAAGCGATCCCACTCGACACAAGTTTGCTTTTGATTCCCTCGTTTGCGAAGAATTCGAACGTATTGCTAGCGAAACTTCTTAATTGAATACCGTCCTGCAAGCCTGATCAATCGTTTTCGGGTCTTTGAAGTCGACATTACAGGAAGATCGCCAAAATCTGCTCCTCGACCAGGCGGCCAATATCGGGCAAGGTAATGAGTCGGAAAAGAAAAGTTGTAAGAAGATTTCACGACGGACGCTTCTAATGATTCTTTCGTGCCTTTGGGGACAACACCAGAAGCAACAGGTGAGCAGTCTGTTTCCAGTGTGATTAAACGTCCAACGCTTATCTCATCGAATTCACAATTAGGTACGGAACGCTGCGCGTAATGAGCAATTTTACCGAAACAAAGGGTTTTCTGAGCGACGTGTTGTCGTAATTTCTTGATCGGATGCTTGGCACCATGACGCAGACAGGTGCTCGTCTTCCGAAGGACCTCTCAATGATGAAAATTCCATCGATCCGGACTCTGAGCCGAGTTTCACGCCGATCTTCGCGTCAAATGAATTTCAGCTTGTGATAGGAATTGGTGAGCGCCAGGTGAATCGAAGGAAAATTTAATTCTCCGTCCTATGCTCTCTATCCCGCGTTTCTGGCAGATTAGCGATAATCAGTTCGGGACGGATCCTTACCGGGCAATTCGCTGGCTTTGTTCGAACATGCTTCAAATAAATGAGGCTTTCCAATACGGAGAATAGAGCGTGTCTAAAAGAAACTTTCGGCGAAGCTAATCTACACGGTCTACGCGAGAGAATCCCGAACTTTCCAATTAGCTTTCGGAGCTCATTGAAAATGTTCATTCGAGCCCGGGCGTGATTAAGATTCGATGCCTAATCTGCCCACATTAATCGTAGATTTACTCCGCTCCGATTCTCGACCGTTCGAAATTTTCCACGGAGGGTTCCAGGTAGCTATACTCCGCCGAGTCGCCCCTGAAAAGCGCCCTCCATGGAATGGATCGGGTCCGAATCACTTTCGTTCGTCGCATTCCTCGACCCGCTAGCCTTTCGAATCCTTCCTCCGCCGTCAAGATGCGACAGCCTCCGCTTCCGGAAGGAGTGTTCCAACAGGCGGAACGAAATCTCGGGCTAACTCAAAGATGAGTAGCGAAATCGAGATACATCGATACCTGAGAACCCAATGGATCTCTGGCTTTCTGTAAAAACTACGGTAGAACCACTCCTGTTTCAGAGCGGAACTCTTCGAGGGAATCCTATCCGTCTGTGGGCGACCCGACGTCTCCCAAATTACGCCTCCAAAATCGTCATCGGCTGTCATTGGCGACTTCTCGGGGTGGAGCTCACCATGACGTGAGCGGGGCTGGATCGCGGTCCCGCATGCAGTCACCGGCAGAGGATGAGGAGGGATAGAAAAACGATAATCGACCGTGACTTCTCACTTTCGCATTAGACTTCTTCTTCCGCTGACGACGAAGCTCCTCAGAAATTGTAGAATCGATTACAAAGCCGGGATCATCATGGAAGTCTTGCGTGTTTCGCGGCGACTCAATCTGAGACGCATGAGGACTCTGGGATACTATCCAGCGAAGAGTCAGGCCCCGAAGAGAATTTGATTGGGATTTCGATTCCAGTGAACAACTTAAACTCCGGAAAACCAAGCGTCTCCCGACACGTGGTCACAGTTCGGCGAAGGCAGCGCATGCTCGAATGTCCATGCACTTTTGGCGTCGGCGTCGTATGAGAAAATCATATGATGCAAATCACGGGGACTTGATGGACGGCAGCCACGTTTTCAATTAATGACCTGGCAGGCTGCGGAAGCCGCGAGCCTCGCCGAATCTACTGGAATAAATTAATATGTATTGATAATAATAGGGGGAAAACGATGGAAACTCCGTGCTTCTGGAAGAGCATTCTTAGAATGCCGGTGTTACTTACAAGTCCGAGCGATTATATAGACTGCCTCAACACACTTCGGACTCGATAAATCACACTTTGCACAACGAGTTCGCGCTCGTGAGAGATTCTCGTCGACAGCGAGCTTCCCGGATCTTCCTCGGACTCTAACACGAGCCGAAACTGTCCCCCTTGTTGCTGTGTTGTGTTATTAGGATAGCAATGGACTTAGTGACCCATGACTCATTTGACTGCTTGTGCATCGAGGGAGAATTTCCACCGACCAGGCTCGAGCATGAGAGTCTTTTCCACGAGTTTTTCATTTCTTTTTTTCGGCATTTTGGCCGTGAGACGATCGCAGGTTCATTGCGCCGTCTCGCATCCAACGCTATCGCATGCCAAAAGGATAAGTACCACCGAGTGGTAAGCTTTTTGTAGATTCCATCGTCATTGCTCGTTGGATCCTCGGCCCGATCTCGTCCCCGGAAAATATCAAGTGGAAAGTTATCCAACGTCGGGGAAAGAATGGCGGTCATAAATGAAGAATACACTGACTTGACAAGAAGTGTTCTGAGGATCCCTCGATCTCCTCCGCCTCACCGGCCTTCATCTTGAAGAAGTCTGACGTGATGTGCTGTCTTGACAGCGGTATTCCCCGAGCAGTGTCCAGGTGAATCTATTTGACGTTAGTGAGGTTTTCTCGAGCCTCGATCGCGGTGAGTCTGTCTCACGAATATCTGTATGGAAGCGTTGCATTCATGCGACGCAAGCTTCACTGGCGTCGTGTCATGCGGCAGTTATTCGTTCCCCGCTCCATACTCCATGAGCTCGATTCTGCCCCACTTCCTCCCCCGACGCGGGGCTCGACGTATTTCGTTGTTTGCGTTTTCACACAACGCCTTGAAAACCCTTCGTATTCACCGTCGTTTGATTTCGATCATCATTGCACGATAGCTTGCTCTCAATATTCTTGGAAACAACCATAGGACGCTCATCCAGAGGAAATCGATCAAAACTCTCGTAGACTAAAACATCATCATAGAATTCACATATCGGCTTTGTTCCACGACACGTGCGACGTTTCACAGACGGTGATGAAGCCTTCGAGGAGCCTTCGGAGAATTCGAGCGTAGCGTCGTCGCTCACCGCCAGCAATCCTTTTTAGATATAATGCTGATGATAAAAATCACAGTTTCAATGATTTCATTCGCGGTGGATGCGCCTCAAATGGGGCGTGCGACCGCCGGCGGAAGGTGTTTGACGATGCGACGGGAGCGATTTCAGAATTTTCGCTGCCGAAGCCATCCGATCGGATGCTCCTCCCGACAGAATACGCCCGCGTCGACCGGGTGCTCGCCTCAGCTCCCGACGCATTCGCATAGGGCACCGACGTGTGCGGAGATCGTCACAACATGTTGTTCTTATCTGGCATCGATCGCGTCATGTCACGCTCCCCGTGCTGTTCCCGGCGTCGTCGGAGACCAACCGAGCAGAGCTGGCGGAACAGCGTGGACAGCCAGCGAGAGAATGACACGAGGACGAGGAGGAGGAGAAGAATAGCGGAAGGACAAGGCGGGTGGAGAACAACGAGATCGAGGACACTCACTCCTACCGGGAGAAAAGACAACGGAGAAGGAGGGGGATCCGTTCCACGAGCGCTGACTACCGAGAGGACAGTTAGTCAGCTCAGTCTTTCGAGGAAGCCGTTCGAGCCCGGGCCGGATATTGGACAGATGACCACGCTCCATTACTCACTACACAACGGAATGCCCAGGCCGCAGAGACTGGGCTTGCGGAGGCCGGTCCGTGGATAGCTGGCGGGTCGTTCCGTCGGTCGAGCGGGTGACGCGATGGTCCTGAGACTCATTCTCTCACTGAGTCAGTCGGTCAGTGAGTCGATCAATCACTCACTCACTCACTGAGTAAGTTCGGTGAAGCGACAAGGGTCAGATAGCGGACTGCATCACGGCTTTCGGCATCTCCCCTCTCGAGTAGTTGACGTATGTTTTCTTCTGCCATACGTGGATTATCGGTCCAGTTGACCGAGCGCCCTCTCATCCTCGCTCCCCCCGATTGACAATGTGATCGAACACGTCGATGCATTGTCTCCTCGCCGCAGTTCCGCCGCTCGAGGGGTCCATTGAGTTTGATTAGCGAGCGCAAGCAACCCTCCTCTCGACCTCGCAGAGCAACGACGACGGGTGCTCCGAAAGACCATCCGGAGAAAGACCGCGATCGCTAATGTTCACTCCGGCCTGCGATTGGCTAATCCCTGAAACTTTCCAGCAGCTCCGTGGCACTGAAAAACTTCATATCCCACTCACGGACGGATCCATAGCGAGTCGGTCTGACGCTGAACCGAAAATGCCGAAAGCACTGTGCGCTAGTCAACGGTCGTATAACGAGAGAGAAAACTTCTTTCTCTCCTTGGATAGCGTCCCTATGTTTAGTTTGCTCCCTTCTGTTTCGAGGGGAATGCCACGCGGTCCCCGCAACGATAGGGAGCTCCGACCGCAAGCATGGATCTTCTCTGAGCAGTACCGCCTCGACATTGAGACTGATCGCTGCGTCGAAACAAAAATCCGCCGTCTTGTGTTCCTGTCCCCGACCGAATCCATTGACGAAGATCTTGCATTTTAATGGGCCAGTCAGCTAACGCAGCGTCCAGAACAGCGATGACACAGGCGGGAAAAGCTTATCCTTATCGCATGCGTGTGGCCTTGTATGCGGATGCTGTTGTACGCCGCCGTCGATTTATGGGCTTGATTGGAGCGCGGTGCACGCGTACACGCTCGCCGCCGGTCTGCCGGCTTGCACGTCCGTTCGTTCGTTCCTCCGTCTGTTCGTCTGTCCTGCCGCCCGTCAGTCCGTTAGCCATTTCGGGTGTTTCTGCTTACCCTAAACGGACGCCGTCACCGTCGTCATCCTCGCCGCGGCCGCTGCTGTACCGGACACCCCAAGGTCTTTCTTTTTTTTTGTGCTCGGCCCACGCGGATGATTGATACAGGATAGGCTGAAATCGCACCATTGATCGGACGTGTGTGTTGGAATGTTGAGTAAGGAGGCACGGCCGAAATGAGCCACTGCCGCAATGGAAACATCGTCCTTTTGAAGACATGTCCAGCTCCTCATGGCAGCAGCTTCCGCCCGCGCTTCAATAGGAAAGGGGTAACCGACGAGCGGATGGATGATCTCCAGGGCAGACTAGCAGCCGGGGCCGGGTCGGAGCCCCTTGTCGAGGCCGGGACACCGGGTTGAAACACGGCGACCCGAGCCAAGAGAAGCCTTGGATTCATTTGGGGAGGCCAACGATCTGTCGTCGTCCGTCGCTGTGGAGCAAGGGGCGCCAAAAACCTTCGAACTAGCGATGGAGCGAGTCTCTTTATTTTGTTTGATCAGTCGGATGGGGTGTACGATCAACTGTCCAGGCTAGTTGGCAGAGCAGATTTTTTCCACCGAGCTGCTGAGAAATGTTACGTTTCGGTGACAGCCATCCCGGGCACGCGGCTCGTCAGACTGACCGGCCGCCCCGCCGGAGACGACGCGACGTACAGATGACGTACAAGTCTCCGAGGCTGCTGAAATCGGGCAGGCTTGCCAAGCCTCTTTAGCGAAGGAAAGGAAGCAGCCAGGCAAGCAACGGGCGGACAGGCGGCCAGCCGGTCGTTCGGCCAGGCAAGCAGGCGGCGGCTCGGCTGACTAGGAAGCCGACTTGGCGACCGTTGATTCCCCAGAGTCTTTTTGATGGCCCGAGGGTTCTCGTCGAGGCATCGGGGAAACGACAACGGAGACGACGGCCCACACCACGTGGGCTGTGGCTTGCTTGTGGATCGGGCTCAGTGAAACTCGCGCTCGCAAGCTTGATCTATCGAGGAAGCCATCAAAACATCCGGTTGCACTCCGTCGCTATTTTTCGCTTTTCGTAGCCCTTGGAATGTATGTATCTGCGATTTTCACTTCCTGTGTTCACATCGTCGCGCACCAGCGGAAGACTCGGACATGATTCATCTGCGTAATATTTTCCATTAGTCGTTCGTTAAAGATGTCTCATCACGGCAAGACAGCCGGACTTCCAAGCGATTGAGACTTCTTCGAAGCCGAACTCATTCGAGCCGTCACATCGAATTAAAACTCCGGCCCCACTTGAGGACGTTTGCCACGGGAGCTCGCTCCCGAAACGTTGGGACGACCGCGAGGTTTTACGACGACTCCGCTTGAATTAAATGTCGTTTCACGAGCCCGCGCAACTATTAGCGAGCTCTCGTCGATTGTTCCACGGTCGGTGATACTATCTAATTGATCGTAATTTATCGAATCCCGATAAGCAGCAAAAAGCCATCGTGGATTCTCAATCAAGCGACGACGACCACCGTATGCTGCGGCTTTTTCGTCAATCGAGGAGAGAAGAATGCAGCAGGAAGGGCGACAAGTCGAAGGAGTGGACGGGGAACTTTGTCGGCTTGACAGAATGGGTTCATTCGCTTTCTGTAGAATCTATTTTCATCGTCTCCTGACTTAATTAAAACCGCAATTAACTCGAGCGTGGCACTAAGACTGCGAGGCGGACCATTCCGACACCGAGGCTCTCGAGAAAGAGGGGAAAGAAAGATCAAACGGTGACCGTGCCCGTCCATAGAGTGATCACGAACCTCTCCCGTGAACTAGTTGGACTCCCTAGCTGCGCTCATATTCTTTCCGGGTAAATGCTCTCCGTGAGTACCCGGAGGGATTTCCGAAAAAATTGGAAAAGTTAGTCCCTGCGTGATTCTAGCTCTCTGAGAGAAGACCTCTTTGATGCAGTGGCGGCGCCCGCCCCTGAGATGAAACACTAATTATTGTCAGGGGCTCTGACGCAGCCGATTGAAGAAGCTCAGGAGTGTGAGTGTGTCCCCCGGGCCGTTGAAGGGCACGGGCTCAATAGGGATGGTCTCGATAACTCATGATGCCATATTCAACGTCTGTATTGTGGGAGGTGGCGAGCCGAGTCATTCCAGAATTTAATATCGAACTCTTGTTGGGAGGACATGATTCGGATGACCGGAGCCTCCTCCCAGGCTGGGAGGAGATCAGGAAGGGCGGAGAAGAACCAGATATCCTGAGGATGCTCAAGATAGGGCTCCGTCGATTTCGATCGTCTCGATCCGGGTCATTCTGATACCTCTCTCGAAAGGGATCCGAATTGCGGCATCACCATGTTCTAGGGCAGGGGTGTCGAACCCGTGGCCCTCGGGCTACATGTAGCCCGCGAGGTCTCTTTTTGTGGCCGGCCACTATTTCCCCACATACTCGAAGCCGACCGTTTGGAATAAGTGCTTGCAGATTGAATGAGATCGGTGGGATGAATCCCTCCGTAAGACCGAACAAACGAGTTTTCCCTCGATCCCCGGAAGCTGGAAAAGCATTGTTCCATGGACGATAGGCATATTTTCTCCTTTTATGCGGAAGTAAATTTTTAAGGTGGCGCGCGGGCACGGATGTGGCCCGCCTAAAATTCAAGCCTGACATCTCTGTTCCAGGGAATGCATCACCTGCGTTTTTGGATAACCGACGTGATGTCTATCAATGTGAGAGCGCTGATTTCGAGAACTTTTTCCGAGGATTCTGAGCTTAGTTCTGAAGAGAGTCAGCCCGACCAGCCGATCATCGGAAAAATAATCAGCCTATCACTCAGCGCTCTCGCATGGAAAGCGTCGTGCATGCAGACACGGATTACAAAAGAGCGATGCGTGCGTGCAGGCGCCAGCTCCGTTATCCCAAGTGCGATTTTCACAACGAATACGGTCAGGACAAAAAAAAGCAGCGAGTCGTCGTTGCGCTGACAACCTCGAGCGCAGCCGATATTGAAGGTTCATTCCAGTGAGTTTTGCTGCAGAGCATCGCACACCACCCGTTCGCATCGCTATCCTGCGAGTTGAACACGCAATAGGCGTGAAAGTCAATTTCGAGGAGTCACAGATCGTTTCGGTAGTGAATTGGTCGATTTCAGTTTTTTCTTCTGATCCTCGGGTGATTCTTCCCCCGCCATATCAGAACGCAATCGGGATTTTTTTTCGGTCGGAACCGAACGGCTCCGCTCTCGGATTGATTCGTTTCCACAAATCGAATTTCCCTCCCCGATCCGAGCTCATGCAGAGAAGACTCTTCACTGATATCGCGCGATAACCACCGCACCGTCGCACAATCCGCTGAGCACTCATGAGAGAGCCCCATGGAACCATTTTGTGAATCTTGGCAGCGGTAGAGCTCTCGAACAACAACAGGTGTGAGTGCCCAGCAAGGCATCGGCCGCTGAAGTATCTCTAAGCGTGTCCAAGCCCCAGCTCCGGTACTATCATCGATGCTGCCACAAAAAACAACGTGCCCACCCGGAACACGTACACACACACCAACGTGACATCAGCGCTGCGGCGTATTCCCGCTAACGGTCAATATAAATAAGCCACTCCTACGAGTGAAGCCGGGTACCGATGAATATCATGTACAGCCAGCCGGTGGGTGATACGCAGCGTGTCCGAGTCCTCGGGGATTCGTTGCTTGATGCACACACATTCTCGAGCTCATCGTCAACACCTGGGTACACACATATTATGTATGAAGCCGTTTAGACATCCTCGCGGAAATTCCGCCCCGGAGGGGACCGAGCCATGCCAGTGAATTTTTCCGAGTGTTGAGCTTTTTAAATAGCCTCTCTCCACATTGAGATTCCCAGGAGATCATTCGGCTCCGTTGTGGGCCCGCGAAACCAGCTGCTCGAGTGACTGAGTGTCCTAGCAGGGCGTTGTTGTTGGTAATTGGGCGGGCTGACGGAATATGAGCTTCAGTCAGCAGCCCGTCCGTACCTCCATCGGCCGGGCGAACGGGCAGGCAGGCAATGAATTCCCGGGGTACATGTAGGTATTACACTGCCTGCCCTGCCTGACGTCTATAGGGCAAGGGTCCACAGCTCCGTCTAGACTGCATTGACTGAGACCCGTCGTACTTCAACACGGGCCCGCATCCTTGTTCATAACGTTGCTGCTGCTGCTGTTCATAGCTCGGCAAGAAGAACACTCGGCTTGGGAAGTCTCGAGAGACTATGTTGATGAAGTGGTGAACCCTGCTACCGTTGCGACATAGCTTCACCCCATTGATTGGTTGCATAACGGAATGGTGAAGTCTAATAGACGAATACCCGGATCTAACCACATCGGCAAAATATTTCACATAGAGGTGCCACCAATTTAATTGCTACGGGTTCATTCCGCACCAATGGAGGCATGCTCTGCGGTAGGCTTCGGGGAATAGGGATACGGCGCGACAAAGGTTCGGGCTTTTCGGGCTATGCGGCATAACTGAGGCCGTTGGGACGGTGGGGGCCTTCTTCGCTACCGTACTAATTCCCGTGGAAATAGGTAGCAGATGAATGAGTGCCATGATAGGAATCGATTAGCTCTTAGGGGTTCAATCGTCGACCAATCGTAGCTTCTCCTACGGTCTAGCTGCGCGATGAACGCCCTCCTTTCCCTCGGCCCGGGAAGGCAAGGCGGGAGAATCCGTTTCCAACATCGTCTCGAACATTGCCCCGGTGAAGAATCGGATGGATTTGAAACTCTCTGAGCGAGAAGAACAGCTGGTGTTCTTGACGACAAGACTAGATGGAACGGGTGTCTATTGGAAGAGAAGGGAAAAACGATGCGATGATTCCCGCTCTGTTGACAGCCGAGGCGCGCAAGAATTCTTGCGTTGACGTCTCGGAACCGATTGAAACTGTTGACTCAGCGGTGGGGCACAAGCTCTTGTTGTTGTTGTTGTTGTTGTTGCTGTTATTGTTGTTGTTGTCAAATGATTAAAGCTGCGCGCCGATGCGGAACGCGCTCCCCGTTTTAGCGATGAACAAAGTTCGTGGGGAATGAGACCCCACATGGTAAAGCAGCAGCTTGGCCCGACGGATTCCTGAGTAGCGTGGCGTCTCCGTTTTCAGTGGAAGACTTGATATTCACTTCTCCTGTTTTCGAGGACTCACGACTGCTATAACGAGTCGAGGACCACGAATGGCGATGGCAATAGTAGGACTTCCGTCATTCCGTCGCATGGGGAGGCAAAAATAAACATAAAACCCTGCGACGTCAATCCTCCTTCCGGTATAGCGTACGGCTTGGATGATGTCAACCCATCGAATGAACCGGAGACATGATAGAAGTCTCGCCAAGTAACTCCGTAAAGTATTCTGGTCGTTTTTCGAGAGCCGTCTTTCTGACCAGCCAACATCAAACCGTCCCCTCGAACAGCCGCTGACCTATCGCGACGGACTGAACTCTGTCGAAGGATACCTCGTTCTTCCATTTCTTCGCTCCTTATCAAACCACACAGTGGCGCTTTTAGAATGGATCTCGTTATGAGCAGGCGCTGACTTTTTAGCCGTCGCGTCAGCCGAACGGTGTCTGCACGCTGCACGGGCAGTGCTTATATCGGAGGTGAAGTCAGCCATATCGCCTTCTCCCCACCGAACACATCGAGAGCAACCGTGAAACATAAGCGATCCCCGAAAAAAACCGAACTCTCTCTTAAAAATCTCGGACACGCGCGCGGGGGCCAATTGTGGTTTATAGCTGTCGATGCATTCGAATTTCGGCCAGACCAATCGTCGTCACGACGATATACAAAGTAGCAGCTCCAGGGGGCTGCGAGCATCAGGCTCGAGCCGCGTATCACCGGACGAAACGTTACGAGTATTGCTTTCCCACTCGATTCTTCTCCCAATATCCCCGCATTCCGCATAAACAAATAATCACGGGGTCACTCGAGGGTTTTACTCGACATAAGGGAATTCCGGTCGGGGTACTAGAGAGTAGATCCCTCAACAGAGCCCGATCGATCGTTCGGGGCAAAACCAATATTCGATTCCAAAATGTTTTTATAGCACTTGCTCCCACCGTCCATTCTGCCTTCATTCCATTTTAGCCGAAGACGGCACAATGCGAAGAGCGGCGGCTGACTTGCGATGGAGCGAGCGATTCTTTCGACGCGTTCCATAGATTTCTACTTGGGGAGAAAAGAAACTCACAGCGGCAGACATTCGAGTCTCGGCCCATGCTCTCGTGAAAAGCTTTCTGGTCTCTCTGTCTTTTTTGGATTTCGTGGTCCCGGGATGTCTGCTCTCAGGTGCCCCGTCCCAGCCCAAGCCGAAATTGCAGCGTGATTCTCCGAACGATCCGCCGATGAGAGAATCTCCGATGCTTTCGAGAGATACGCTCCAAAAGCTGTTTCCATTGAAAAATTGTTCTCCGATGCGAGAGGCGCAGAATTTGTCATTCAACGCTTCTTCGATCCGAAACCACTTTCCCGCCCACTGTCTCCCGGGACGGTGGTGGTTTCCCTTCGGACGAGTTCCTCCCGAATTACCATTGAAACTAAGTATTCTGCCTTGTTTCATTGAGAAGAAATTTGAAGGCGAGCCAATAAAGTTCGATTCGAGACGGACACATCTGTCTCTCGGCTTTTTCCGTCCGTCCGGCTTTCTGTTCCTCGGCCATGTTGCCCTCCGACGAGAATCTACCCCATGTTGTTCGAGGACTGTCTCTCAGAGGTCATTACTCACACTGCGACGACAAAGTCATCTCCCGCAAAAACTTTACTGCGTTCTGCAATCCCCGAATGGATCGCACAGCTGGTGTGGAGCCATGCTACAATGTTAATTGCGGCTCGAGCCAGAATCCTCCGTCAGAGAGGCTGAGCTAGATTTTGAACTTTTCTCTTCTCTTTATATAATTGCTTCTCCCGCTCGATCTTTCTTCCAAGCGACCAAAAACTCGAGGGTGATCAGTATGCCATTCAGCGGATCTGTTTTCTCGATGGTGCACGAGCATATCTTTCATTTCCTAGGCTCATCATGGGATAGACAGAGAAGCAACCCGTGGGAGATTTGAACACATATCACGGCGACTTCGAGGGCGACCACGCCTCTCTAATAAGTTGTAGCTTTTCATTAGGGCACGGCAGGAGCGGGAATCCCGGAAGAGGAAACCAAATGACCGAGGAAGGCATTCGAGAAGCCGAGCAATAAGGGCGATAGAATATCGACTCATATGAGACCACCTGAAGATAGAAGTCCCGGAAAAGCAAAACGAGATTTCCATCCCAGATGGACTTTCCGCGTGGGGGGAATACGGACCATTAGCATCCGATATTGAGAACTCTCTGCCTGGCTGAACGTACAGCTGATATGTAGCTGATTCATTACGCTCCCAGATGCTTTTCGTCAATCGGAAATCCACCTGCGGGTCGACATATGCCGCGCCTCTGTTCCCAACTGTTGGATCAGCGGGAGAACCGCGGGATCGATCCGACTTCGGACGAGGAATAATAATTCGACCGAATTCCCTTGGCACTCGGAGCTCTCTCAATTCTGAATCTCTTATTATCAACTCGCTCCCATAGCGAGCAGAAGCGCCATTCGCCTGGGAGCTTCCTCGGAAACCGCCATCACGTGGAGCGGACCACGTCGATTGCTGGAGCACTTGACGGTCGATCCGACAAGGAGTCAGGATCAGACGATGGGCGAAAGAAGCTCCGAGGAAACGTTTCGAGATATGTATGTGAGATAGCGGAGCGATATGAATGGGCTCCCGAAAACAATGGGGATACTTGGGAGGAGGACACGGATGACCGAGACTCAGGAACGAAGAGCCCAGCGGGAGGTTCGAGCAGCCGTTCGACGACATCCTATGAGGGGGAATAGTTCTGGAGTCATTCGAGGAAACCAGTGCGAGACCGAGGCTCAAAATGAGGGAGAGAGATAAACGGAACCGAAAGTGGAGGGGAATCCATCTGAACCCCATCACCGGCGAGCGATGAGAGGGAGCATCAAACGCGGACCGCCTGTGTGGAACAGCGAATGGGGCGCGGGCCCAGGTCGTGATGGACTGAAAACATCAACTGAAGGATTATGGCTTCCGCGAACCTAGTTATGAGCCTCCCCTGACAGTTTGAGCACCGGCCTGTTCCGCACCTTGTCCTTCGCCGTACAAGTTAACGCTTGAGAGCTCGGCTCGAATGGCTTCTCACTTTGGATGAGCAATCCGAACAAATCGATAGGAGGTGCTTGACACAAACGAGGAAATCCCAGGTATCTGCTGTGCAACGGTGCATGGATCATATTAAATAGGTGAGCGTGGATTCTGAAGGCGAGATGTAGAACCTTCGTTTCAAGGTACTCGAAAACATTAGCTTTCGAGATGGCTCCTCATCCGGGACAGGATAAACGATCGGGAAGGCCGTTTTCGCGGGGCCTGGAAAGCTTGCTCCGGATTGAATTCAACGCCTTCCAGGGTTCGCAGGTTAATTTAGAGGCATTCCGATGTGGAAATTCGAGCTTAGGAACTTCGTTCCGGCTCCGGAATTCCGATCTTTCGCCTCGCAAGTCAGAAGTCCCGGAGTGGACCGTAGGGGGCGTACAGTCAGAGAGAGTCGTTCGGAGTCGGTCCGAGTCTAGGTGCCCTCATCCGCCAGAGCATCCTTCCTGCCCAATTGATTAGGTGCTCTATGTTTCTTGCTACCCGCCGCATTCTCCCCGCTTGATTAAGCGTTCAACGTACAACGATGTCAACGATGAGGACTGCTACGATTTGTTATGTTGGATAGTCGGCTGTATCTGTCTCCACGACGACGGAGGAGCCGGGATCGCCTGTTGCCCACCCCCTTAATTCCTCGCAGTCTCCGGGTAGGGAATCCAGAGAAAGGCTTATTCCTAGGTACTGCTTGCATGGCAATATATATCGTTCATATAAGTCTCTCGAGTGTCTGGATCCGCCCACTTCTGTTCTTCTTCCCCCGAGGACACAAGCGGTGCAGAACACTGTTGTGAGCTCCCGAGCAGAATTTTAGCCTTCGTGGAGACCCACTGAATAAGTAGGCTAGCTCCGATTAAGGCTCGGTATCACTGCACTGAGCTTCTCTATCAGCGGCAAGATCCAGACCCTGTATTTGGATTGTACTCTTGTGAAGATGAATTTCGCTCGAAGGGCCCAGCCGGCAAGGCTGTGTTGCCAGACCAGAATTCCGTCCCGCTCTGACGGATCGGGCTCATGTCAGTCTATCCCGACGGGGACGCTGCGTTTGTCAAGCCTGAGATGCTTGATTGGGGCGGATCCTTGATCAGACCTGAGTAGAAGCGAAAAATGCTGAAGACGAAGGAGCGAGGAGTTCCTCCGGAACGCAAGCGATAGGAATCTCGAAACGAAGACGAACTAAGATGGAGGGAAGACGAATGGAGAACACGGGGAGAAGACTTCGGGAGATCCTCTCCGGGAAGTTTGCGGTCGAAAATTGAATATTTCGAGAGGACCATTGTTGCCGGTCGGTGCGGCATGGCGAGACGTGGTCCGTTTGGCCGCAAGGTCGAGTGCTCCTTTTTGGAGCAGAATTATGAAAAAAAACACAGGGCAGCGAAGGGCTTCCGGGTATGTAGTCGAAGTAATTGTCCTCTTACTCACCCAGCTTGAGCACTTGCTTGCTTGGGTGGCGGTTCCACTGGATTCTTTTGGTCGAAGGCCACCAGCACGGCCGTCCGCGACTGAGGACGTCGCGAGCAGGGGCATAGAGTTCATGATGAAGAGGAACCTTCCTAAGAGACTGGCGCGGCTCCGTCTGCTTCCGTCTTGGGCTTTATCTCAGTCAGTCAGCCAGCCAACCAGCCGAGCGACCGACCAGCAAGTGCGTCCGCTAACTTGCTAGCTCGCTCGCTCGCTCGGCGGTCTGTGTATCTCGGGACGCCGTGTAAAAAAAGGAAACGACGTCCAGTTCGTAAACTGAACCAAGTCTCCACAAACTCCATGAAAGCCGACCCACTTGGTCGCGTGCGCCCCTCCCTCTTCTCTTCTTCTCTCTCGTTTTGGGGATCAGAGACCGGAAAGATTTTCACTACTTAATTTTGCGCGGAGTTCAAACACGAAAAATGACAATGTTGAGCGGGCAACTCGGTCGATGCGGGTTCTGACTCTGATTTCGTTGCGTCTCGCTCGTAGGAGATGATTTTTTTTGCTTACGTCCCCGACACCGGCTCTGACAGCGGTCGCCCCGAATGAAAGTTTCGATTCGGGCTCCCAAGCATCAGTTCTTATCGGGCTGAGCTGCCGAAGCGGTCCCCGATGACGGTCCCGGTACCCTCGGCTGCGGCTGGGTTCCGATGCCCTGCTCCTGATCCGCAATACAGGCGTCCCATCCCGCTCGGTGGAATTTTTACGCCCGACCCAATCTCTGATCGAAACTCTTGACCGCAGAGCTGGCCGAACTCGGGTGTTGTTTCAATAAGTTTACGATGCCGTCGCACGGAAGGAGAGAAAGACTCCCCGTGTAGAGGTTTCTCGGATGTTTGCAGTCGCACGTCCATTGTTCCGAAGAATCTGGGAGACGTAACGAGAAGAATTGTTTTTTTTTCGCGGCCGAAAAATGTGCTGTAGACTTTCCGGTATTCGCGAGGGGGGCAAATCGAAGATCGAATCGGGGATTTCCTCCGACCCTTACCTCCTCGTCCATTTACACGAGCCGGCATTGCTGCCGCACAACCGTGACCCCCACTCCCTTCTATTTACGGCCTACTACCCTGTGTTCATTGCTGCGCTGGATCGTTCAATGTTCTACGATGTCAAAGGGTCTCACCGCACAATTCCATTTCTCAAATGCTACGCCGAAAGCCTCTGCTCGAACGTTCACAATCACTCGAGGGGCCGTCTCTCTCGTTCTCCTCACCCCTTTCCTCTCGAATCCCCGGCCTACAGCTTTTTTCTCCCTCGACCGGGTCTCTCCGCTACCCTTCATCCTTCTCCGACTCGCCCGTTTTCTCGTCTTTCATCCTCACCCCCTCACCTCGTCGCGGTACCGATCCGGTGAGGGGCTTAGGAGCCGCTCCCCCCGACACGTTCCTCGAATGCCGAGTGGAACCTATCTAGATCCTCGAGGGGCATGGGAGCTAGCGGCGAGTCCCCGCAATGGTCATTGTAGTCACGGGAAAAAAATCGAGTCGCCACCAGCTTCTCAATCGAGTTTGGAATTCAAGCGCAAATACTTCTTCGGAATTCCAGGAACGGTCGTAAGGGTGGATCGTCGAGGCGAGTCGGCTATGGCACGTCGAACCTTCGCAGCTGTCATTGTCGTCCTTTGCGAGGAAATAGCACCCGGTGTCAACGGAGACGGTCACAAGCAGTTAGGTCGAATGAATGCCTCATTGAATGAATTCGAAAACGCTCGCGTCCTCTCCCCGATCGTATGGCGGTCGGACGATCTGGTGTTCTCGCCTCGCCCGCGAGGCTCGTAGACTTGGGGCCATTGGATCGATGATTATGATCGGGACCATCACAGCGCTGGCGATAACAACGCGAAAATAATGACGGCTGTCCATTGTGCAAAGACCTGAAGCATGGGGGACCATGCGACGCAACACAAGGGACTGCTGAGCGAGCATGCGCTGAACGAACTCCAAAACGAGCCATGACTACGCGTGAATCAGATTTTATTCTGCTTCATCACGTATATAAGGCAGATACTATGAGCGAGTCATCCACGGCAATCAGCTGTCTGCCAACAAACACGTCACGTGCCGCAAGCTCACCGGTCCAGGTTCAGGTGAGTTTGAATCGACTGCGAACCTCGTGCCACGAGGATGCTCGTGTGAATTTAGAGCAGTAGCATTTGATTGCGTACCTCACGCGTCACGTTGGCGAATCCATTCTCAAAAATGGACCATACAGAGAATGTTTAAACTCAAATTAGCGAAGAGGAGGGCCGTCAGTCACGAGAGAAGCGGAGATGATTTTTTTTCGAGAGGTACTCTCTCACGGAATTGTTTCCTGGGACCGACCCAGTCCCCATCCCTCGGAAGGTTTTGCCTGCGGGGGAGCTATGCGCAAAAAATGCGATCTATTGACGGAGCTTGGAAATTGGCATTTCCTACCTAGAGCTTAAAAGATTCATCGAAATTCGAATTACCAATTCCGATTGCAACTACAGAAACCCACGCTCTGCTCAAGTATTCCCGAAGGTTCCGAGAGGATACCAGAAAACAATGATCGTATCAAAGTTCAAGAAGAGATCCATCGTCAGGAGAGAGTACTCACATGCGAGAAAATATTTATCCCGTCCGTGGCGTTGAACGATGTATTTGTGCATGGCGGAGGCATAATTCAGCTGGAGCCCGTAAGTGATCGCATTCACGGTGAAGCAGCACACCATAACGACCCAGCCCCATTCACCTTCCGGATAGTAATGCTGTCGAATAGTTGCGATCTTTTGCTCGGCTTCTCGTCTGCTCAAATTGGCAGCGGTAGCTGTCGGGGGTGCCGAATCCCTTCCGACATAGGAGGAACGTCGATGTTCCTCGAGAGTCGTCGGCGCCGGGACTTTGAATGTCGGAGCGTCGTCTCCGGTGAGCGTGTTCGTCTGTTGCGTAGACGAGCTCCACGTTCGTGCTCGAGGTCCGTCATCGGCATCAGTGTTCGTTCCCGAGCTCGTTGTAGAGTTCGAGAGAAGTTCTTTCTTTGACATCTCTCCAAATGCTTAATGCCGAATCTCACTACGGCGGGTTGAGGTTCGGCCAATGTTCACAGATCATGGGAAGCGCTCTCTGAGGATCTATCTCCTAGGGGACAACGCAAACGACGACCGCACCAACGATCACCACCCCCGATAATGCCACCGTCACTGTCCGTGGAGCCGCTGCTGAGAGCACCACCGGCAGAGGGGGAAGAGGAAGAACACCATACTTCGATGAGCAAGTCTAATGAACGAAGAATGAGCCCGGACCGGCCTTGCAGGACAGTACCTTCGGGATTTTGAGCCGCTGCCAGAAAGAACGCGGCGTTCCAGAACCAAGTCCAATAATTTAGAACAATCACCAATCGATGCAGACACAACCACACATCTCGACGAGCGCTTCTCCCACGCGCCGTGTCCTCACTGTTTTCTATTTGCTCGTTTCTTGACAGTTTTTTCTGGAGTTTTCCTTCAGTCAAGGATATCCGGGAAAAAACACCTCTGCCGCCGACGTTCGAACCTCCTCGCTGTCACTCAAAATCTGTTCGCGGTTGATAGTGCACAGGTGAAGATCAAGCAGCGATGGAAAAATAATCTGGCAAACTGTCGACTGTGAAATACTTCCAGAGCCGAGGTTTCAGACCGAGAAGCCGGCTTAGGGAACAAGATTCGAAGCCGGCTTATTTCCACGCGCTGCTCATTCCCGCTGCTTCCCTGAGAGCCCGTGGAAAAAGGAGGCGTGGTAAGGGAGAGGTCCCTTTGCTCCCTCGCCTCAACTACCCGAACCAAGCGCCGGTCCGTGATGTAGTAGTGGCGGCAGCCGCGGGCCGAGCAGCGGTCGCATCCACGACAACGAGTCGGAACGACAGAGTCGTTCGCACTCTGCACAGATGCTTACGAAATTTTATTTGTCGTTTGAATGAAGCGTACTCCCGAAGCTCCGTGGAGTCCGATCCACACTCCGGAAAAACTGTATCGGAATGATTTCCCTCCCCGGTTTTCCGGTGAACATACTCCATCGCGCGAGGAAAGGGGGCGGAGGCTCGATGGGAAGAAAATCGGAAGGACTTGGAATCTCTTGCATTGAATGAAGCGATGCCGTGAACATCCGCAGTCCTCGACTAAGAAGACTCCGGACTCACGATGGCATCGCCTGCGAATAATCGTTTGATGACTCTTGATACTTCTAATGACTTTCGGCCTCTCGTTCGTTCGCGGTCCCACTTGAAAGGGCATCCGCAAGACTCGATTCCGTTTCATTTCCATTCGAATAGATCCGATACGAGCATCGTGAATATCAGAGTTCGCTCATGGAGTCGTCTGCTTGTGTCAATGACGCGGTTAAAAAAGAAGCAGCGGCATTCCAAGTGTATTCATCACAAAAAGAAAACGACTGACCCAGACGACTCTGGTTCAACGTGCCCCCGAAGACTTACTCGCTCTGGTAAAATTGATTCTATGTTCTGGGAATTCGGTACTCGCATTCTCGTCTCTGATGACAGTAAATCTGCTGCATCGATTTGCTTCATTTACGGGAAACAACTTTGTCCCCGGCGGGTCCAGAACTGTTCGGAGCCTAAAAAATTAGATTCGACGCGAAGATCGATTCCCGTCGGACAGGTAAAGAAGCTCATCGAGCTGGGGTCTGGCAGCAAATTAAATTTATTGATTCTAATCAGGGAAGTGAGTTATTGATTTTTGACAGGGAATCGGAGAAAAGATCCCTGATTCGCTCGGCCGATCTGGTGAGAGCATAAAAATATCTGATCCCGGCCTCGGAACAAATCCATCAGAGACTCCTCGATTCTCCTACCCTCCCAAACTGAGACATACATACATTAGACTAGAAATTGGGAACCGCCCCTCGGCGTAGCGTTTCACGCTGTCGTGACCATAACACCGTGGCATCGGGCGGCGCCGTCGCCACCTTCGGGACTATCATCACCACTGCCACTGTTATCGTTGTTGGAGCTCCCGCGAGGAGTGAAGAACGGAAAGGATATTTGTTCTCACAGGCGAGTACGTGTTGGAAAGATGAACAGGATTTTCAACAAGAGCGCGGCACGTGGGGCGGTACCGAAAATCTATCGATACACACGCCATCGCCTCCTCCACTCTCTTTCTCCTCGTCTCCCTTTTTCGTTCGTTCGTTCGCTCCGATCGGCTGCCGCGGGAACATAAGAATACCGCCACTGCCGCTCAGTAATTATGGACAGCCGCTCGCAAGTTGATTCGCGGATTGGACGGAGCGTCCGAAGAAATCTATTGTACTTCGATGTCCCGTCGACGGTTAAATCGATCGAGTGCCGACCCTGATCACTCATGACTCGGCGACGTCAGTCCCACGAATGGTTTTTCTGGGTTACCATTATCTACTCGAAGCTCAGTAGTAGAAGTCACTAAGTGGGACGTTTTCATACTTTCTGGTTCATCGACTAAAGAGGAGAACGAAAGACGTTACGAGTAAGTGCGCGGACACTTCGATCGATGGCGAGCGGCCCAAACCGGCTGAGCCGAAGTCGACAGGCTGACACGGGAGAGTGGCTCATAAATTCTCATTCGTTCGCTCGGTCCCGCCGCCGAACGTTCATTCGTCGGTGGGTCTGTTTGAAAATGGCGCCGCATTAAAATTCGTTGTTGACAGGCCTCCGCCATACCACCAGCGACCGTCAACGCCGTCGGACCACACATGCAAACGCAGGAGTAGATCCTGACCGTCTCGTCGTTGAGGTTTCTTGCGTGTTTGACCACTTGTTCGAAACGTGAAGCGGTCGCTCGTCCACCGAGCGCGGCTCGACGTTGAATGATCTACCGACCGGATTCGCGCGTTCCCGTGGCAGTGGACGAACGACGGAGATAAATATCCGCTGATGCATTCTGCTTACGTAATTACTGCTAATGTCAACATTAGCCCTCGGGACCTCAGTCGACAAACTTCGACGAACCTCGATAAAATCTACCACAGCGACGATCGAGCCATATCCTTGAACGGGAGAAGATACGGAAACCTGCTCGAGAGCGGTTACGCTAATCATTGTCCCACCGTCTTGGAGCTCGGAGAATGAAAATCTAGAACTGAAGGATTACGGAAGTCTGAATCACGAAATCGAAATTTACTGATAAGCTCAAGCCAGCGCGGTTTGAATCTGTTTTCAATTCCGAGCTGGAGCCAAAACCGGACCGAGTCGCGATCCAAGAACCAAGACAATAAAAACATTTGTGCTCTACCGCAAGCTCAATGATGGCTTTCTACTTCCTCCAAGCGGTCCTCGAGTTGGTCGATGACTTTTCGCAACGCGTGAACATCTTGACAAGTCTTCTGCTTGAAGGCTCTGCACTCGCGGAGCAAGCTCAGTGTCTTCTGCAGCTGTTCGTCGCTAATTCTTTGAACGAGTGGCATGAAGAGCATTTTCAGTACGCATCCCGACAAGCCGATGAAAGGGTTCCCCGTCTGACGCATACAGGGGCCGAAAACTCGCTCGAAATTTTTCACGAACGCAGCGCACAGCTGATCCCGGTGTCTTCTTGCACCCCAACGGTCTGCTAGTGCTAATAGCGGAACAAGCCAAGCTTCTAGACCCCGTTTGAGCACGCCTTTGTCATCGACGATTTTCGCTCTCGCTAGGTCCTCGGCATCGAGTAAAGCGAGCATCTTCTCGACCAGTCTCGAATCTTCTTCAATCTGGAGCTGATAGCCCGATGTCGTGGGAGCGCCGAGTTTGCCGACTTCACATAGATTGAAAATTCTTGATTTCACGGCTATGATCTTCCGGTCCCTGGTTATCAAGCTTATCACTCCTGTGATGGGTTTCACCTCTCCTTCGTCAGAGTGTGGAGCTGATCGAGAAGGGTTAGTCTGAAGTGTAGTCGGGGAATCCCTCCGTAGTTTGCGTCCTGAATACAGCATCCTATCGGCAGATCCTCGCTGGAGCTCCTGACTGCTCACTTCCGTCTCGAAGGAGCCGCGTGAGCCGTTCGGGCGCTTCTTGTAAGTAGGTTTACTGCTTTCGGCGAGTGATGTCAACTTCATTATTCTCCGAGTGACTGTGACTGGCGAAGACAATGACGGTCCCGGGACTTGTCGTTCTGCGGCTGATTAGCCCGCGGGAAGGACAAAGTTCGTTCGAGTCGGCAACACTACTGCACCGCTTAGTGAATAAAAAATTGTCGAGCTCACTAGCTCTGAAAGGTGATGCCCGAGGCTCAAGAAGGCTTTCCTGTACAGACTTGACTCCCCCACAGGCAGCTGATTCAGTGTTTTCGCGCTCTGTGGCTTCCCAATCTCACGATGGATGCAAATCACTCAGATGTTGTATTTTTCCGACGATCGGTCCTCACGCGCGAGTAGCCGTGATTGAACCTTCCGTACGGTCGCCGAACCTCGCAGAAACTGTTCCGGAAATCCCTGCGGGGCCTCGAAAATTTTGAGTCCCCACTGAGAAGCAAGAGAGTCCGCCATGGAATATTTTCGACGGGGCAGAAAACGGTTCCAGAGCGGTCGTTCCAAAGGCTGATATTTCTCCGTCGCCATTCGTTGACCATCGATCAAGCTGGACTTATCAGAAGCTGCGATCTCTAAATTTCTTCATATATTCTTCAGATGTCTCGCGTTTTCGAACTGAGGGGTCAGCGGAAAGATTATATCCATGCAACAGCCGGAACCCCCGCTATTATCAAACAAATCGGTCGTGCTCTGTGATCGGAGTGCGCAGATAACTTTGGAAGGGTCTTCGGCAGCTTCTGTACGACGAGAAAGAATATGTATAATAATGACGTCTCGTTTTTCGAAGGCCGAATGCAAATGAAAGTTGGCTCGGAAAGAGCGTGCAATCATGACGGGGAGCACTAGGGCGACGCCTCCGCCGCCGTATTGAGTGCGTCTCCTCCCTATGACAAATCGGAGTCATTAGCCCTAACAAGCCCCGTGATCTAAAACAATATTTTCAGAGTTATTCCACCTCCCGTGCTCGGACACATCTAAGATACCAGAGTCGTAACTCTCACAAAACTCATGCAGTCTCGTCTCGAATTATCATTCATTATTTTGAATTATTATACACCGCGCGCGCGAACTGAAAGAAGACGAGCTCCGCCTATGTCCATCATCATCGATCAATACAACAATTATTCAAGCAGTAGTAGCTTGCGGATTTTCCGATGGCGGAATTTTTCGACAGCGGAACGAGCCGCGTAAACCTCGAGGGAGCTCGAGTCGGTAAGATGAACATACCCAGGAAGAGGAAAAACGGCGGCCCACTTGAACTTCTCGCGAGACGCGCCACCCCGAGTCACTCAGTCCACGGCAGCGATCATTTGTCTCGAGCACTTCCGACACCTCCACGCTTCAGTGGAGCCATAAATAAACATAGATGGCTGCAAAATCAGATTTGGGATGGTGATCCGTACACTCGACCAGAAGCATCGAGAGTGGACGATTCCGAGGATTCTCACTAAGAGCGTAAGTCCTGTCCGGGGGGGAGGAACCGAAAGAAGAGGTATACTGTCGGGCATTCCGATTTGAGGATGACTCGAAGTCACTGAGCTCGGCGGAGGGGGAACCATCATTGATAGGGATGTAAATTTTTCGCGGACTGCCATTTCTCCGCGGATTTTCGCGGAAATTTCCGGCTACTCCTCATAGAGTTTCAATGGGGGCCGCGAATTTCCGCGAATTTGGCGGGAATTTTCCGCGAAAAATTTTCATCCCAAATCATTGATTACCCGCAGTGGGCAGCTCGAGAATTCATTCTGGTTCATATGCTGATCCGATATACGTATGTCGGTGGAAACAGGAGATGTGTCAATTATGATCGTAGGTCCCGATAGACTCTACGTATCTGCTAGCTTATTGATACCAATCCTCGAAATGCAGCCCATCAATGATTATTATGGATGAATCTGCTCCCCGGCAGCTTCATTGATGGACTTAGGTGGCCCGAATCCGGGAGGCTCAGAGTCTTTAGGGTGGATCACTCGAAGAGACTCCCTTTCACCCCACATAGAAGTTCCCACGATCCCTCCCGCTCCTGTCCACCTACTTTCTCTACTCGCCGGCTTCTTAAATTGCCCTGCTAATCTCGGAGCGAACCATCCACCCTTGACTGATGATACTTGAGTTGGCTGACCCTTCAAACGCTCGTTACAGATCGCCTCGTTCTAAGGTCGGTTGATCGCCTGATGGCTTTGGAACTCAATTCAGCGATATCTCGGCAGCTGATCAAAACTCTCCGTCGCCGGCATACGAGATGTGACGGGCTCGGGTCTCTTCTCAGTAGACACTCTGGTAAAAGATCCGATCTCGAGTCCGCTCTCGGAATGCGTGAAGACTCAGCAGGCATACCAATAATTGAGAATCCGTACAGAAACCGTCCCATGTTAAGATCGAATGACTATGGGAAAGTTCTCAAGTACCTTGGGCCCGGAAATTACTTCAACCTCGATCGGGAGCATCGCCCACCTCTGGATCCTCTGAGATCGGAGTGTCCCCATTGAATATGCAGGCGCGGA
Organism: Galendromus occidentalis; assembly: GCF_000255335.2. Lineage (NCBI taxonomy): Eukaryota > Metazoa > Arthropoda > Arachnida > Mesostigmata > Phytoseiidae > Galendromus > Galendromus occidentalis. The sequence continues at coordinate 1,281,045 of NW_003805439.1, forward strand.
GAATCAAAGCTTCGAGTTTCAATCTCTGCCTAAACTTCGCGTCGGCTACTACTGAAATGCGAGAGGGAGCGGAACCCCGAGTGAACCCGAGAAGGTAAGAGTCAGAGCGGTCGACGTCATCGTAGTGGGCCTCTGCTGCGTCGCTGTTTGTCTACCTGTTGCTATCGATGTAGCTTGCGGCTCATCCAATTTATCACGCTCTATCGCGAACGTGCCGTCATATGCAAGCGTATCGACAGAAACATCCGGAAACGTCAGGGGACACCGTACCGTAATATTCTTGCAGATCTCCAGAGAGAACTATGGAAATCGACGAAAGCATATTTCTTCATTCCGTTTGCCAGGCTTTACATCGAAATTCGACAGGACTCATGGTCCGCCTCCGAAATCCGAGATTCTCGCGCCGCTGCGCTGCCGGATACGGATCGCGGGGGAAGACGTCGTGGAAGAACGGCGGAGTTGCCGACCGAACAAATTGAGAACATGATTGGATCCGATAAGTTTTCCTTTCGTTCCGGGAACCCCGACGAGAACGTCCAGGCGCGTCTCTCGTTCAACTAGGTTTCTTCTACTTCCTCCCCTCAAGGTCGGCGGAAACTTTACCTAGTCGGACATTAGTCTCCTTTTGGATTCGACTATTTCTCACAAGATGCCCGTTACCGTCGCGTCGTCACGCTCCACCGGCCTTGTCGCTGACTTTTGCAGTTGGCTAACGGCGCGGGACACGGACCTGGGATCAAACGTTTCGGACTTCAGCCAAAAAGCGACTTCGATTCTCGGTGTCTTCGCCGGCGACCTTCGTGAGGCATTTTCCCGGTGTAATTCCAACCCCTTTCCTCCGGAGCCGATGGAGCAGAATATTCCGTTTTACTCACAGGCTCCCTGCTTAGCGAATCCGAAATCAAAATGGACATCCAGAGCTGCCTCGGTGATAATCTAAATGAATCGCTCGCACAGCTCATTTGGAGCTCCAAAGCTTCTATCTCAGCGCTCGCCAGCCCGGGATTCGAGCAGAAGGGGACTCGTTCATCCGTCCAGAAGGCCCCGGCCTTTTAAAAACGTGCTTGGAGTTTATGCTCATCGGAAATGTAGAGTTTCGGAGCGCTGGGCTACTCTGTGGGCGGTTCTCTGAAGGGGTAGCCGGAACCTAAGTGAATGATGAGGACTTCCGCTCGTACCATCTTCAATTAAGGGATACGAGGGCGCAAGCCGTTCCGAAACAACAGGTTCGAGTCTCTAATTAATTCACGGACTTCTTCACGAGTTCGCTCAGTCTCTAGCTTGGAGCCTCGTAATGCCTCCGCAGACAGGATTTCCGATCCGCTGGACAGTTTGTAATGCTTCTGCGGTCTAATGGAGAGGATCCCGGAGAGCGTCGGACGGACTTCCCTCGGTACGTGAGGAGAGAAGTTGTTTTGAATAATCAGCTCAGACTTGTTCCTTACGATTAGATCCAGGAACGTCCCGATAAAATTGATCAATCGTATTTCAGCAAAATAGCAGCTTCGTTAAATAAAGCTGAAAACGGTGGTAGAAAACGAGGGTTCTTGAGGGGAGCGTCTCCGGCTTTCAGTGTGGTACATCCCGTCGTGACCGCGGTGGGGGCTACGTCCCTCCCGAATCCATCGCGGTATTTTATCATGACTGGAGTCTGGATACTGACATAAGTTATGTCCAGCAGGGGAGTTGATCGCTTCTTTTTCCAAGGAGGGACAGAGTGGAGCTTAGGGGTGTGAATCGGAGGCTTCAATGTTCTTCTGTCGGGAATTCCATGCATCAGATCGAGTTCGAGGAAGAGGATCATTTCACCAGATGCTCGGACAACGATTCATACGCCGCTGGCAAGCCGCGGTAAGTACATACATTATTTATTTGATATTCGATAGCTCAGCTTCCTCGCTCATATCAACACAATTGAACACTTGAACGCATTCCCATTCATTCACACATTTAAGGCTTAGATCCTTCGATTTCGAGTGGTTCCTCCGGAGCAAGGGAGGCTCTCAAATTAGTTCTTATCTACACCCCTACCAAGAATACGCTTTATCTCCGCTTTCGAAGGTATTTTGTACAGACCATAACCTTCCCGGAAATCACGTGCCGTTAGACGTCTCAAATCCTCGCCTTGGGCAATCCTGAACCGATTTCTATAGAGTTCCAGAGCGTTCATGAAATTATCCGGAAGTGTCCTCCGAGGAGTACCCGTGGACTGTAAATCAGGAGAAGGGCCCCATGAGTTGTTTGTATTGTAATTATTTTGTCACTCTCGAAAGGAGAATGACTTGTGACTGGGATTGTAGGTGATACTTTTTCCCTAGGAGTCTCTCCCCCTCCGAGAGTGAGAGCCGGACACCAAACGCGCTTTCCATGGCCGGCCTTTCGGCGATTTTTCTCTCTGAATGAATCCTCCGATGGCAAGATGAACGCTCACGACACACTCGCTGTCAAAAGCGTCAATGTGTTCGATATTCCAGTGGAATTCGACGGCAGCGAATACGGAACTCTTCTCGAAAACTGTCTCGGTGTGAGTCACTGCCTCAGTTCCCAACGTGCCGACTCGATCTTGTTCAATTATGTGATGGTCGACCGTCCACTTACCCCTAAAATTCCCGCTCCTGTTGTCACTTTAGCCAACGATGTTGATCTGTCGCTTTCTGCTTCGCGCAGGACTGTATCTCGCTCCGATGAGATAAATTTGGTCGATGTCGATTCTTGGAGCACCTCAGGAGGACCGTTGAATTTGATAATCAGAGCCGTGAACACAGTACCGACCAGAGCCACGAGCAGCAGGCTCGATGCCAGGGCCTGATTAAAGCGCATTGTTGGTGACAGAGTTGACTATTACAGTCTATTCCGAACAGGTAGCGTCTCATGCTCATGCCACGACGATGGTCATGCTTCTGTCGGAAACAGATGGCGGTGTTTTTGTCTCTCTGTCTGCGGCAGAGTCACCTTAGTACTACCTGACTGAGTGAGAGAACTTCTCTAGGAACGGCTCCACTGCTTCTCTGAGTTTGCGGTCACATCGCGCGCAGAAATTACTTTCTCGTCGGCTTAGTCTCGAGAAAATTTCAACTCAGCACTTACAGTGAATAAGAGCGCCAGCGGTCCCCCTGGAAGACGAAAATCGCGGCGATCCGCTTGACAGGTTGACGAACGATCCTAAATAATTGAATCGTAGTCTCGAGATTCAGGCAGCATTTATTGTGAAGTGAGATGCCCGCGTTCGAAAACCGTGACATATGGGCAGTGGTTGATTACAGGCGCGCCACGCAATATTTATTGATTTCTTTCTCGCGTTTCCTTACTGGAAGCTTGTCTTCGATACCCAAACTGCGGCGGGCTTGTCGACAGCTGAAGCAGACGAGCAGATTCAGAAGAATCAAGATGCTCCCGGCCACAATGATAATAAACACTTCATTGGAGAGCCATTCTTGGAGAAGATTGGCGCAACGATAGGAGCCCTCTTCGTTCAGGCAGTTCAGGTACCAGGCACAAGCCTCGAAGCCCAGCGTGACGCATTCATCGATATCCTCGCAGTGAAGCCCTTCATCGTAATGGGCTCGGAAGCCGGGCAAGCACCGGCATTCGAACGATCCGATAGTGTTGAGGCACTGCGAGTTTTTCGGGCACCAGCTTCGATTTGAGGCGCATTCGTTCACGTCGACGCAACGTTCTACGCCGATGGTGAGCTCTTGCGAAACGTATCCGGGCCGGCATCGGCAATTGTAATCTTCGAAGCCGGGAATGCGCTCGCAAGACCCGTCGAAACAGCGTTTCTTCTTGCAGGTCACAACGGGCACGCACAACGATGTCGTGGGCACGCTCTCCGAGAGCGGTTCGTCGGGTAGATGGTATATGAGGCCCTGGTTCACCGGGCAGTATCTACAGACGGCGTAGCTTTCGCCGTGCGGAATCATGCACACTCCCGGTTCGCCATCGTAGCAGTCGAGGGATTTCGTACACGGGCAGTTCAAGTGGATGCATTTCATCCAATCGTCGAACGAACGGACGCAGGGCACGAGGAGCACGACGACGACTGCATGCCAATAGTTGGACATCGCTCCGTAGTCGGATGGCGGTTGCGAGCGTCGGTGGAAGGGACTGAGAAAGTCATTCAATTGAAAACTCGATCGTTTCTCTGACGGGGGGAAAAACTCACTGTCCGCCTCGATGATCAACAAGTTGACAACTCGTACTCGCTCAATGACGAAAGTGTCCGCGGAGATGAAAGAACACGCTGTGACTTATTGTCGAATCAATCTGTTGGAATGGGGTCAACTCAGTCTGAATTATTACGGAGAATACGCATCGGTTGTGAGGAAGCGCGAGCTCAAGTCATGACCGCAGTGTTTCGATGCGCACTCCGAGCTCCCACAGTAGCTAATGAGTGGCGATCGGGGCAGAAATCTCATCTTGAAAAGTATTTCATTACCCAGCTCAAACCATGGGAATAGTTCCTATCCATTTTTTAGTACTATTCCTTCCTCCTATCTCACGTTAATTAATGGTGATTGACGGCACTCTTATGCGTAATCCAGATAGGCGCACGACGAAATTACTAACTGACATTGCAGTGATAATCGCCTGCGACCGTCGAGGACAGCGTGCAGACTCTTGACGCAATTCAAGTTTGCAGGGGACTTCTCCGACTGACGTGCAAGCAAGGCAACACAAGGTCTCTCGAGAAACAGGTTCATCTCGGAAATCAAGAGACCCTCGCTCCACAGTCCAGTGACCATTGGAATAAAGAGGAAAAAACAGATAATAGAGGATGTGACCGAGATCTGGCGGGCTTTGTCCACTTGACGCTCACTTGAACTTCTTAATAGCGAACCAGGAGGAATGGAGAACAGGCGGACGGCTAGTCAGCCGGGTGGGCGGCGAGCAAAGATCTCGTGAACCGAGGCTGTTGCGTCCTCTGTAATTTATCAAGAGTCGCCGAGTGTCCCAGAACTCTCCGTCCAACAAGGACGTCCTAGACATAGCCTATTCTGGTGACGACCTTTCCACTCTGTCTCTTTCAGTGACTTTTTCTCTCGCATTCTTACTCGTTCTCCTTCCCTCGGTAGATACCCTTTCATAATTATTATGTCCTGCGTCGGCCAAACGACCGAGCCACCCAGCCCATCCGTCCCAGCGAGCCATGGACTACAATGGAACAACTTTTCATCACTTCTTCCCCAAAGAAGTCACTCTCGCTCTCTTTCGCTGTCTGATGGTCCTGCTCAGGCCTTCTGTCCTCCTCATTCTCCCCAGTCGTCGACTTGGGCGAGCCATCTAAAGTTTGTTCAAACCGGTTGCCTCTCATTCAGAGCTCGTCTCCCCAGCGACGTTACCAGGTTCAAGTCATTGGTCACAGTTTGTCGGCAGCTTCATTGAATATAAACTAGCGTGAATCACTCTTCCCCGATTCAGAGAGTCGGTAGAGCGTCTCGACCGAGGCCGAAACATTTGAACCTCAATGGACCGGAACTGTGATGAAGAGTGAGCTGCTCGTATCCATGAACGGATCTCTTTGTCTCGACGCGCCCGGGAACGGCGCTCATGAAAGAGGGAAATTCGCATACGCATTTTCGCCCGCCGTAGATACGAGCCTCTGTGCGTCCGCGGAGATACGATTTACAGCGTCCTCTTGCAAGGGAGAGCCAAGTCGGATAAGATTACGGGAAGTCACCTGAAGAGCCGAGGAGGAGGAATAGCATTTCCCGTGAATAGCATTGCATATCTGCTATTTCTTGTCTGTATCTAATATTTCTACTCGGCCAGAATGGAGTGGACCAGCGATTTTGGCGCACACTCTTCCATGTCGGTATCAGATTGATGATGTGAGGTCTCAAACGAAACACGCTTGAACTTCGAAGTTCCGCTCGAGCTCCCAGACGGAGCAAGACAATTCGGCGCCGGATAATTCGGCGCCGAACGATTCGGCGCTGGATAATTCGGCGCCGGACAATTCGGCGCTGGATAATTCGGCGCCGAGGACGATTCGGCGCTGGATAATTCGGCGCCAAGTCGGAGACTATTCAAACCGGGAAACTACGGAAGTCAGCGATGTTAAAGATGAATTGATCAAAGGAAGAAGGACAAGTCGATCTCGGGTCAAACTAAGTACAAATGCCCTGACTTCAGGCATTCAGAGGTGCGCTCGACAAAAGGCGCGACCCGAGTGTGGGTTTTTATTCCTTATATATTCACGTGCTTTAAACTTATGTGTCTTACAATTATAGTCTCCATGGTATTGAGAAAGACGACAGGTTTCTAGTTTTCCATGAGAAAATTGTGCGCCACCCCCCGCAAGAAAGCTACTGGCTCACGAGCCTCAATGGTTCGTACCAGCTCGAGCAACCTGGCATCCGTGTCTAGGTATCTGCGCGTTTCGGGTTTCGGCAGAGTACCGGCATGGTACTGCTCGAGCTCAGCGTCTGCCTTGTGCTGCACTTGGCGGAGACCATCGATGAACTTCCAGATCGAAGGATGACAGACGCCCTGAAGTCTTCAAAGCGCTCGCCGTCGACTTGCGTAGGAGCGCACGATTCACGATATCGTGTATCGCGCGTCTGTCGACGACGCGACGGCGACGTCGCACGTGCGAGTGCATCCACCGCCGCTGAACGAGGGGCGTCGTAGTTATACAGAGGTATATATATCGGAGTCTATGAGTTTAAACTCCCCCTGAGCTTGGGATCAAGGGGACTTTCTGAGCCTTAATTGTTTCCCAGCTTCAGAACCTATAGCGCCGAATCATCCCTCGCGCCGAATTATCCGGCGCCGAATCATCCCTGGCGCCGAATAGTCCGGCGCCGAATTATCCGCGCCGAATTGTCCAGCGCCGAATTGTCCGGCGCCGAATCGTCATGTACCGGCTTCCAGACCACAAAAGTCGATTGAGCTCCGCCGTCATACTGATCCGTAGGCGCCCGTTCGACACCTCCAGTATAGAGGTGGAACCTCGCTCGGTGGGAAGTGGATTCTCGATGCGCTCAATGGAAGCAGCCAACAGAGGGATGAAACAGCCACGATTATCAGAGAGGGGGATGCATGATCACGAACTGGTGCGGTAGCCGACAAGCAAACCGGAAGGACGCCTGAACTATCTGGAAAATGTCTTCTGTTGGAGATGATTACCCTGGAAGGGCAGCCAACAAAGTCCTATGCGAGAATGGAGGAAGTCAAGCTCAAGTTCCGATGTGACACACTTCAGATCGAACATGATGAGCGAAACCGAGCCCTCCTGGGTGCCTATTATCGCCAGATCAGCGGAAGAATAAGGACCACGCAAGACGTCGCCTGGGCGGCTGGGATATCCGGTAGAGCAATGCTCAGACTCTATCGCACAAAGACTCTAGACTCTAGAACATCACCGGTCCAAATCTACGACAACAGCAGAGTGTAGCAGACCGCCCGGGCGGCCATTCTGTTTAGCTGAGATATATAACAACGAAGTTAAATAAACGCTCTCTCGTTACACGACGACCCAACTCGCCGTCTCGTCTGTATCATACT